>NC_142383.1:16920030-17150030 GCF_059441005.1 Hippichthys cyanospilos | reverse complement strand
GGTTAAATAAACCATGAAGTTCAGCAGACTATTGTCTCCATTATGTTCTCACTGACTCTCAAAATACTGCTCCAGGCATCATAACAAATAATACGCAGATACCAAGACTTGGTTCTAGTTAAACTGTGACTCATTATCGTCTCCATCCTGAATTCTTGCTCACCCTTAACGCCATTCTTCGTGTATCGGTTGTTGAGACTTGGTTCATTAAAACCATTACAGTTGATGATGGTCTCCACCATCTTTGCAAGTTTTTACAGACCCTCAAAACTTCAGGCATCTTTGGATAAATAATCCACGATTTTCAAGACCCGGTTCATTAAAATAAAGTACCTGTGACCCACTATTGTTTTTATGTTCTTGAGTATGAGGCATCTTTGGATAAATAATCTCAAGATTTTCAAGACCCGGTTCATTAAAACAAAGTACCTGTGACCCACTACTGTTTTTATGTTCTTGAGTATTTGCTCAGCCTCAAAAAAACACTGCTTCAAGGGATCATAAAATCGATATAATCCACGGTTGTTGAGACTCGGTTCGTTAAAACAAAGTAAGGACGGTTGACTCGTCTCTGCCTTCTTAGGTCTTCACTGGTCAAAGGATCTGTGTCCTACGATCGTTTTTATCTTCTTGAGGCTTTGCCCGTCATAAAAAAACTCCGATTCAGGTTCCCCCACATTCGTGAGCCACCGTTGCCAAGATTCGGTTTGTGAAGACCAACAAAAAAGGAAGAACCATCTCCTAAGCCTTCACGATCCTCAAAGTATTGCGCCGTACATCAGAAGATTAATACTCGACTGTTTTCGAGACTTGATGAATTAAAAAACTAAAACAATGGCAATCACAATCCACAGCTGTCAAAACTTAGAGTATTAAAAAAAATGCAAGAACAGTTGACAGTTTTCACCGAGACGAAGAGCATTGCAATTCAAGAATAACAGAATGAATACGAAGAACGTAAGACCGATCCTTCCCACCATCTCCAGTCTTTGTTCTTCTTCAAAGCTTCAGGTACCGTTAAGTTCATTATGCGCGCTTGTTGACAGCCTGGTAATTAAAACAAACTCAGGGTCGTCCTGCGAGGCTTTGTTTGTCTTCAAAACAAAGCAAATGGCTTCCAGAGCCGCCACTCCAAGACAAAGAGGAATGTGCTGATTCAGGTCGGAAGGAAAGAATCATAACGCCGAGGCCGGCAAAGCGGCGGCGGGTTTGTCGGGTGGGCACGCCATGTAAAACGCGGCACTCCATTAATACCGCAGGGGCCGTAAAGCTGTCGCCGCCACGCCGCCGCCGTCCCGCATAAAAGTGATTTGCGGCGGCTCCGATGTGCCAGCCCTCAGTTCCCCTAATGACGGCGGGATCCATCACGCTCATTTAATCAACGCTGAAAGGAAAGCAAAGACGATGGATGAGGCCATCGTGCGCCTCGATGGCCACTTCATAAAGTCACTCTCCCGCCCTGTCACGCACCCCAGAAATCTTGATATTATCATCAGCCGTTCAGTGCCCTCAAAGTGCTTCTTTCTTAAACGGCCTGTGTAGTAAGATTATAAAAGCCGTTCTGACTAAGTCCTCCGATATCTTTTATAACGCATGGGAACTTCCTGGAAGAGTTACCGCCACCCCCCAAAATTGTAAACTACCTCCAAGGTATTCTCAGACCTCTTTGACACTTCAAGTCCTCACCTGGAGCGCTAAACTGACCGCAAAACCCCTTAACCTCCTTAGACCTAGCAGATTCATTTGTCTCCGCTGTAGTAGACATTGGTTTTTGGGCTTTATCTTTTAACTCAATGAAGTCCTGGTGTCCTCAGTACAGGACATACTGGCCTTTCCAATGATGTCTCATGTGCCTTGCTGAAATAAAATGGACACGACAGCGGACACAAATGAGCAGGCTCGGTCACAAGAGGCTACCTTGATACCAAATGCTTATCCCCTAAACTAGAACTACTCTCCTAACCTCAACCAAGTATCCAAATGCAAAAATGCTAGCCCTACTCCAAAACCCCACAAGAGCCTAACACTAAACTCAAAAAAACTGTCAGGTGAGGGGTTGAGGAGGAAGTGGAGGGTGTGTACCCCAATACGTAGACTCAATGCGACGATGCAGGTGTAAACTTGCGGAAATGTAATTATGTCATAAAAATTAAAATAAGGGACATAAGGTACTTGGAAGAAAAAAAAATTGCAGATTAACAAAGCCCAAAAATATAGTATTAACCAAAAATCAGGAATAGACTTAAAGAATTGGATACCAGACTCAGGTAGAAAAAAGAAATCTAAAGAGCAACCACAACAAAAATGACCTGAAAAGAACTGAAAGAAAACAGGAAACTAAATACACGTCGAACTGACGAGACAGTGACGAGCACCTGAACAAGACACAATTGGTGCAGGGAACTGATTGGCTGCCACAAGGGAAGCAGTTTGACCAGGAGTGGACACAAGAAGACAATGACACAAGTCAATGAGAAATTGATGGCACAAAACTAGTAACGAGGAAAAAAAAATAACTTGAAAAAAACACAACAAAAACAAACCCCACATGATCGAAAAAGATAACAAATACAAGCCCCAAAACTTAAATTTAAGCCCCAAACTCATAATTTACCCTAGGAAACGAATCTCAACTTCGTCGGTGTAAAACGCAGGACGTGAGATTTGACAGGCTTCATCATTTCAGTTTACTCTCGATTCCCTCGTCACTCCGTCATTAGCAAACCTGGGCAAATTATACATGATTACCCGGTTCGTCATTGATCTGTAAAACGGGCGTCCGTCGGTGGAATGCCAATGACGGATAAAAACCCACTTTCCGTCTGTTTTTTCCTTTTCTTATGAGTTCCTCGTTATATTCTTACTTATATTCTTGTTTTGTTCTGAATTTGGTTCTGGTAAAACATCTAGAACGTGAGAATGGGTTCCGGAGCGAGGAATGATTTATTATCTACGTCCCGCGAAAAAAAAGAGGCACAGTTCAGTAGACGGCGCAAAGAATATCCAAATGAGATTGTGTTGCATACCACACTTGTCAAACGATCTGACTGCCCTGCAGAAAGGTTTTACAAAGCCTCAAGGACGAGTCAACTTTGGCTTAGCCTCGGAAAAAAACGTTGCTCCAAAGACTTTCAAACGGGCCGGCGGCGGCGGCGGCGTCTTGACAGACAGACGCAATTTTAAAAGTCAAATCAGAAAACAGTCCATTATTCACGGGCGGATGTGGCGCCTTTGAGAGAGTGCAAATGTGGATGGCTTATGCGGTGCAGTGGGTACACTTGGGTCAAGGTTGCGGCATCTGCGGAAGGTAGATTATAGCTGATAGTTCTGGACCGGTGGGGGGAATATCATCTGAACCGCTATGAGGTCAACATTACCGCACTACTGAAATAACAATACCCCAACTTCATAACATAAGACGCACAAAATCAACTAAAATAGGGTATTACCGTTACCGTTTTATTTTATTAATTACACGTATTAGTGGTGCGTAAAACGGTGTTTGATTTCTTTTGATAAAACACAACCTGGTCTATTCATTATAAATTAATAATGTAAATCATAAGGTGTCTATTATAAAAAATAAATATAAACATCTGTTGCTTTGTGGAGATGAAAAAATGCAGGACAATAAAGGACTGAGACAAAAAAAAAGAGAAATGGAATCGCTTGCAGCTTTCTCTAATTATTCCCAATTTACAATGTCTTTAAAACATGTGTGCTGCCATCTACTGGCCAAAAGAGGAATTACATCCAAATTAAAGAACAAAACGGGTGTTATAACTGGATCTAACAACAACAAAACCTCAGAAATGGTGAGACGACCAAAGCAGAATCTGTGGATAAGTGGGTAACTCCTCTCAAGGTTAAAATAAAAGTTTTCAGAGCAATTCTACTTAGTTTTGGTTTTAGGATTTATATTCGACTCAAAAGCGAGAACAGGGCCCGACCCCTGTAAAGCATACCTCTCTGTTTGTTGGAACAATAATAATAAATCCGAAAATCAACTCTGGGAGTGAGCGAGCTGTCCATCAGCAGCCTCCGTTCAGCTTCCCTGAGACCCGAGCCAGTTGTCGACCATCCGTCTGTAACGGCCCCCCATAAAAGCCCCACACGTCATTCGGGGACCCCTGCGCGATAGCCGCTCGCCGTTGACAGCTCGTATAACGTGGCGAGACGCGGTACACAGTTGGTTTGGAAATGTGACGCAAGACTGCCCGTATGATTTCCGGCTAGCAAATGTGCAAAAACAGCAATGAGGTGACAGCTAGCCAAAACAAAACGAATGAACTGGATTACTTTTAAGGGTCTGCGTGGATACAGCACAATGGTGAATATTTTTGGGGTTGCTTATTCGGATTTTCATCGAAAAAAAAGGAGGCGAATGAAAAAATCTCCGAGCTACATGCTATCCCTTTGACTTTTTATCATCCTCATACGTATAGTTTCTTCCAATCCATTTATCCAACCCTAACCTTAACCCCTTAACCCTAACCCTCCATAATAATATGTTCAGTAGAGTCTATCCCTTTATTAGTGCTTCATTATCACTGCCCTTATCGCCATATAACTATTTTTTGCCTACTTTATTATTTGCTCTATTGTGTTGAATATAAGTATTCTCAGAGAAGACTGTATGTAGTACATGCAGCATCCACTTCAACCTGTGTGCCTGGAAGTGGGCCCCTCCCACCTGTGGTTCCTTCTGAAGGTTTCTGATTTCCCAAAATATGGCTTTTGGAGTTTTTCCTTCCCCTTCTGGGAGTTTTGACAGGGTATGCTGTGTACCTTACACCGAAAAGATGTCTCTGTATGACTTCCTTTTTCGAAAGAAGTCTCCACATGACTTCTTTACATCTTTGAAGCCCTTTGAGACTTCGGTGATTCAGGGCTATACAAATAAAATTTCATCGATTGATTGATTGATTGATTCTCGGGGAAGTGAACATATTAAGAATCAAAAGGTGTAGTGTTACCATGCATATGATAATAAAACTGATGTATTTTCTGGAATATAGGGCGCACCGTATTATTAGCCGCATTAGCACCGTATTAAAAGGGATATGCAAAAATAGACCTCTCCCAGTGGGTTTTAAAGAGAATTTATTAGATACAAAATAATTCAAAGTTGAATATATTTCCAGGTGTTTAGTGTTCTTTCTCCTTGTTCTTCGCAATTGAGCTTCGATCGGGGTTCGAAGGCAGAGATGGCTGCATTACTTGCGCAACTGAATTTATATTGTCACCCGTTCAACATTTAGCGATTGAGTTTACGGCCGTGGCGCCATGCAATCGAAAATAAGAAACGCCAAATGGCGCCGGCGCCAATCGCTCCCCATTAATCCTCCAAATTTTCCGCGTTCTTTCCCCGCGTCCGTTCCCGACACGTAGGTCATCGAGCTGAGTCGAGCGGCTGCCGTAAAAGGGACTTTTGTCACCTATACGAGCACATTTCTGCAGTCGTATAAAAATACTCTCACTTTGTTTTCACCCGCTCGCTGCGAGCTCGCGTTCGTCATGGAGTTATGATTGAACCTTTCCGGCGCGAAATCCTCCCGGGGGGTTTTCAAGCGGCTGAGATGAAAAGGTCTCACGCGGTTCTTATGAAGTGCGTGGGACTTGCGTCAATATGTACTTTGGTTTTTTTTGTTCTTTCCTTCATCTTGTGTGTTCTTCGGGCGTCGTTTCAATGGCGCCCCCGTTTACCTAAACCTCAATTTCCGCCGGACGACACGTCTCCATCAGGAGCTGTCGCCGGGGCGCGTTCGGCCGTTACGCCGCGGCGTCGCATTTGTTAAGTGTCACGGGTAATAATCAGGCTCCGGATTACCTCCACCTGTGTCTGTCGGCGGCAATATCGGAGCCGGCGCCGCCTCCGGGTCCCAACGGGGCCCGCGACATGCCGCTTCCATCAAAGCGCTAATGTACGATGAAGTCTGCAACCGCGGGGAAGTGGCGGGCTCGCTATGTTTGCACATGTCACGGGGAATGAGAAGTCATTTAACTCTGGTGCGCGGCGTATTATATCGGCCGAAATATGGAGGGCGCTTCAATATACACGACGGGAGAGGAACTCGGTTTCACTTAGCAAAACGATTGTTTGGTTTTGAGGTGTGAGCGCCGTATTTTCCGTATCGTAAAGCGCAGACGAAAAGGCTTGAATCTTCTCAAAAATTTACGGTGTGCTGGTGTGTCCCGGAAAAAGGTTTTGGTAAGCTCTCCGCTTGACTATCACAACATTTTCCTCGATACCGGGACGGAATACGAACAGTACGTACACTCGCAACGATAAATCAATCAGAACAATATGTAATACTGTATGCGCAATACATACGTTGGCATCCATAAACCAATTATTGAACATTACGCGTTATGTACAATATATACGCTGGCAACAATAAACCAATCATTGAACATTATGTATTACGTACAGTGCATAGGCTGCAAGCCTTAAACTATTACAAATGTTGCCTTTTTCAGCGTATATTAGAGCCTTAGAACCTCTATTTGTTTTGATACTTTTTTGGTCATTTTCTTCCACATCATTCTCAGCGTAGTTTAGCCAATGGAAGGCACACTCCTGGTAGTGTGATAACTAAGTGCAGGTGGCCTTTTGAACGTTGACTTGATGTCATCATGTGGGTGAAATTTCAGCTCCCTAGTGCCTTTTTTAACAGTGCTCTCCATTAGATGTTATTGTTTTTGTTGTAAAGGTCAAAAGATCGTACAAAATACTGCACAAGGGTTAACCCTCGTGCACATACTTTGCAAACTATACACGTTGCATTTTTTTCCCTAATTTTACAGGTGCTTTTAATGGCGTATTAATGAGTTTTTTAATGCTTTTTTTGTTCATCCATTCAAATTTTTCTATGGCATCAGTTTGTTAAATGTATAAAAAGCCAAAAAAAAATTGAAAAATAGTATAGCCTCTCTTTGTAGTCTGAAAGTGATGATGGCGCTTAGACATTGCCGTTAACTGATCCCTACCGCCACCTACTGTCTTGAGGTGAAACGCAAGTCAACAAGAATTTTCTGTTTGATGACAGTTTGCTACGGCACGCTGTTAGGATATACTTCAAAATAAAAGTGTACAAGGGTATGGTAAGGTTTATCTTGAAGTTGTTAGCTTATTTTTTCGACAATTTACACACAATAAAATGGGTCCCCGAGGCGGTTAACCGGGGTGTTCAAATGACTCGTTTTTACCCCATTATCAGCAAACTAAACTTCATAACCGTGAGCACAAATTTGTCATTTTTTTTTTCACAAAGCAAGCACAGCAGAGATAATAAATCCTCACACCCCCGTGAAAGTGTGAAAGACGAACAAAAAGGCGCCGTTGCGGAGCCGGCAGATGGCTCGACTTTGCTCTTACACTTGCCCAAGCTCACGCTCCAACGTTTACGAAACAAGGCTATCGCTTAGCTTCTAGCGCTTAGCACCTCGACGGGAATTCCATTTTTAAAGTGCTAAAATGGCATTCAGCTGACCCGCTCATCTAAACCCGACCCACCTCCGAAAATTGCCCGTCTAAAGTTTACGTGGCTTTGATCCAGCTTGGCAACGCGGCGACAGGAAGTCCTGCGGGGGGTACGCTAGCGGCCGACGGCCACCCGCCACTTGGCCCGTTTCCTCCGCTTCCCCCTGGAAAACAATTAGAGAGCATCACATCTGCCACCGGCTGTCTGCGAGACACTTTGGAACTCTCAGCGTTGCTCGTAACAAACAGCGGGACCCTCTTACATAAATCACAGATATTTCCGCACCTTTTATTAATTGTCACAATAATGACTTGCATGTTTTTAATTGTGCTTCATACTTCATACTCCAGTCCTGGAGGGCCGGTATCCTGCAGGTTTTGAGGTTTTCTCCCCTAAACACACCCGAGCTAATCAGAGCTAATGAGCTAAGCATTTTAATCAGGTGTGTTGACGAGAGAAAACCGCAAAACCTGCAGGATACCGGCCCTCCAGGACTGGAGTTCCACACCTATGTTCCAAACTGTCTTCGGCGCTGGGAAAAGGCCGCATTTTGTCGAAAAGTAAATTGTCGGGGAAGCTTACAAAAACACGTCCTGCGGGTCTGCTGAAGAATGGAAATTGTGTTTCTCTTCGCGTCAATCCTGATCTCCTCCTCCGCATTCAAAACCCGCCGTGCGGAAAAAAAACCCTTCAAACCGCAGATGCAAGCAGATGATTCTCCTCCCATTTTTTTTTTTTCCATTACTTTATCCGACTAAGTGACCTTTCCCTGCACCGGTTGCTCCTTTGTGCTTTGTGTCAAACTGAGACGGGAGCATCTGATTAGGATGTCTTCACTGAAGTCTCCCCGAGTGCCGCAGGTTATTTTGGGCCGGCGGCCCAGTAGGCTTCCCGCGGACAGTTAATCCCAAGTGCTCCGAGTTTGCCTTAATATACCAGGCCGATCTTTTACGACGTGTGCAAGAACCCGCCAGGCAAACGCGTGCATGTCATTGCGAAGGTGTTACATCTGTGCAGCGTTGCACTTTATAGTCAACATCGGTACAGACCCGAACAATTAATACAGAGAGCAATAAAGGCTGCGAAAAATGAGCCGCGTGAAATTCGGGCCAGATGGGGGAAGTGATGCGGCTATAAATATGCATATATATTTGTGACAGTTGTTCTTGTCAAAACAGGGGTCACAACAGCGAGTCACACGGATGATCTGTTTGGCCCGGATTCCATGCTCGCCCCCCCAAAAATGAAAACCTGATCAAGTGTGACAGGAAAGGCTCTATTTATTTGACTAACTGGAGGGCTGCGCCGCTGTGAAATCAATTCATTCCAGAAGGAATTTCATAATGTGAATTTTGCGTAAGTTGAGGCACGTTTTACATGTAAATAGCCTAATCCGTTCCAAGACCCCCAAAAACTGCACCTGAACCTTTACATTCGCAATTGTAGGAATTGATCATACAATGCAATCTATTTGTTTACCTTGAGATGGCGCTTGTGTATCAAAGAGAACTTTGTTTAGCTTGTTTTATATGAGATGACTTTAAATTCAGATGCAAGAAGAGGTCGGTGAGCAAATTCTTTTGGCGCTACTGTATTTGACAAACGCTGTGTCAAAAGTGAACATTACCTGTAATTTCATGTTGCCTAAGTAACCTGCTAGCATGTGGGAGGTAATTACATAGCCTTGAAGAAAATGACACACTTGCGTAAGATCAGTAAAAGCTTTTTTTTTTTTTTTTTTTAATGTCGCAAAGTGGAACTCAGGCCAAAGTAAAAAGAAAAAAAAAACCTTCACATTTGGTTGTTCGACTCCCTTCGCGGTTCCATTTTCTGACGGTAGGCGGGCTGATGAGGCCTGACGCGCAAGGGTGCAAAGGTCAGATGATTCCAGCTGTAGCGCCGAGAATTCAATTACATCAGCTCCCTTTCTTTCCATTACGGAATATCAGGTCATTAAGGCCGCCATTCCACTTGCGACTCCGATGATTTCCCACTTAAGCGACACGGCCGCTAACTCTCTGATGAGGCCCGGACCGGCGCATGACCTCGCCAAAGACTTAGTGTAATACTCGACTTTGTCAAGCAGGCAGACCGAGTGCTGATGGATGTTTGGACTTTTATTTCCATATGGCGGCCTGTGAATGGAAAGATGGATTTGTCCAACTTTCTGTATTTCCTGGCCTTGGCTGTATGGTGTCCCTCAAGGTTCAATGCCGGGTCCTCTTCCTTTTCTCTAAACTATGATATATATATATATATATATATATATATATATATATATATATATATATATATATATATATATATATATATATATATATATATATATATATATATATAAAGGCAAAAGGGCTGTTGCGCTTCGACCTCAACAAATAGCTGACTCGGTATTCCAGCAGGCAAAACAAGGTTACCTCGACATCGGCGCTGCCCAATAAACATCACAATCAGGTTACGGCCCAATGCCAGACAAGACTTATAACTGTGTGTGTGTGTGTGTGTGCGTGTGTTTGTGTGTGTGTAGGAGGAGACACCTACAAATGCTGTTTGTGAGCCTTGTGGGACAAAAAGTTCCACCATATTAGATTTCCGCCTTTATTGCCTCAACCAAACTCCAGCACCTCAGGACTTAGGCTCCCATTAGTCCAACCCCCATCTTAGTTTTCAACCTTGCTCCACTCCAAACAAAGCTGAATAAATATACAACAACCAGATCACAGCGTAGCTAATTTATTCAGTACTAGCTAATTTTTTATATATATATAAATGGATACCTGGTATTGAATTTCTGAACTCCTAAAAAAAACAAAAACGGATTTAAACCCTTTTGGGGAGTGAATGATGTAATTACCAAAATTCGAGACACCTTTCACGATCATCTCCGTTGGAAAATGTCGAGAAAGGATGTACCATATGCTAGCAGTTGTATATTTCCCACCCGTGTAAAAAGCAGAGGGCTTTGTGTAACTTCATCTGCGATAAGATAGAAGCTGCAAATGTAGCGATTGCAATCTTCACGCTGGCTGTCGGCATATTGATCTACGCGGCTTTTGTCCTGCTCGTCCGTCTCGACTATATGCCGGCAATCTGCGGAGGATATAGCCGGTCCCGTCCCATCCCGAAGGCTTCTTTAGATTGCCTAAGAAATGTGCGCTTAATTTAAAGTCATCTCACAATCCGAGACCGTTTCTTTGGAGAGAGGAAAGATATCGCGAGCTGTGCGATGACCTTTTGCGTTTGTTTTTTTGCGGTGATTCTGTAGAAATGTCACTGAAGAAAAAAAAAGATACAAACTTTCATCAGTGTGCATCCACATTTCAGTCAAACAAACAAGAAAATAAATATGTTGGGTGCGTGGTTCTGTAGATTGTGGTTTTGAAGATTGTTCAGTGAAAAGTTGCATCATTTGATCTTGTCTTTGTCTCAATTTCCCATAATTTTGATCGAGTCTTGGTCTCAAACTCCAAAGTTTTGACGTCAAAGAATCTTGAGTTTACTTCTATCTCGACCTCCAAAAGTCTTGGTCTTGATGTTGAAGCGCCTTAGTCTAGTCCCTGTCTAAACCTCTAACAGTCTTGGTTTTGTCTTAGTCTCAATCTGCAAAATCTTGGTATTGCCTGAGTCTTGACTCTAAAGAGTTTTGGTCTTGTCTCTGTCTTGACTTCTAACAGTCTTGTTTTCATCTCTACCTTCCGAAGTTCTGGTTTTGTCTTCATCTCCATCTTTGAAAGTTTTTTCTCATTCATGAACTCCAAAAATCTGAATCTAGTATCAATCTTGTCCCCCAAAGGTTTTGGTCTTGTCTGAGTCTTGAAAACTAGAAGTCTCTGTCTTTGGTTCTCAACCTCCAAAGGTCTTGGTCTTACCTCTGTTTTGACCTCCAACAGTTTTCTTCTCAACCTCCAAAGGTCTAGATCTTGTCTCTGTCTTAACATGAATTAGTCTTGGTCTTGTCTCAGTCCCGAACGCCAATGGTCCTGATCTTGAACCTCTAAAGATGTAGGTCTTTTCTCAGTGAGAACCTTTAGAAATCTTGTCTCTAGGTACTCTCTAGTCTTGCTAATTCTTTGGTCTCGGTAGATGTGGTCTCGACTAAACCGCAGAGGACGCTAAAATGACACTTCAGAATTTTTTCACTATCACCTGAGTGATCTTGTTGAATTCAACAGATTTCAGCTTCACATAAGACAGAAAAAGTCGGGCTGCATTTCCATTTTCCAGCCAGCAAAATCTGATGACTTTAAAAACAAAAAGTCTAACTCAGCTCCGCAAGGTCAGAGCAAATTTTATTTTGGTTTGACGACTCGCCATAAAAGTCCAATCGCTCGTTAATTTTGGGAAAACCCAGCACCCGACCCGCGTTAAAAAGCAGTAAAATCTATTTGTAAGATTTCTATTTCCACGAATGTTCCTTTCATGAGCCTCTGCCCCCTCAAATACAGCGCCTGAAAAAGCAAAGTAAACGCAAGCATTTATACGCCGCCATTGAAACATTGCCCATTAACGGCACTTTTCGAGTAGAGGGAAAGACAAAGTACTTTTTTCCTCCTCCTTTCTAAATCCGCTGAGAGATCATCGGTCTCGGCTGCCGATTACGACTCTCCTCCCCCGTCATTTGCATCGCCTCGGCTGCGTAACGTGAAAGCGGAATAAATAAAGGGTGAAGGAAGCGCGGCGCGCTCCTAAACACATCCCCTTACTCATCGTTTATTCACGCTGCATTAGATTTGCGCCCCCCACCCACCAACCAAAGCTTTTATATAGACTTTTGTGAGGCCACAAATTGTCAATAATAAAATTAGCTTTTTAAATGGGCTTGAACTTGGGGGCGGAGTTTGTATTTATTGATGTTTTTTATTTTTTAGAATTTGAAACAAGTCTCCCCATAAAACTATAGTGATTTGCTGTGTCCGTCCAAATTTGTGAAGCTATTTTTGTAATTACCGGCCTTTGCTGCACGGTGTTCCACTCGGTTCGATGTCGGGTCCCCTTCCTTTTCTCCGAACTGTGGCAGCGACCCTCTTCCAGACGTCACCGACTCGGCCGAGCCACAAAACACACAAACGACATCATATCTACCGTTTTTGTGAGTTGCTTAGTTCGCTAGCAGTTCAAATCATTTCAGTGGCAAATATTGATTTGAAATAAATTGAGTTTAGGTCCCGGAGCTAATTAAACGGTTCCCACTGGACCGCTAAATTCAATGTGTTACTTCCATCACTCCTATATCATTTGTGTCCACTGAAGGAGACATTTGTTTTTACTCTATCTTTAGACTCATTCAAAGTACTCTACTAAGTCCTAGTGTACTCCATAGAGGACATCCTGGTCTTTCCAATGATGTCTTATGTTTGTGTGGGATGCAAATCACTTTGTTATCTTACTGAGACAAATTAGACACAAAAGCGGACACAAATAAATAGGCCGGGTCCAAGGAGGAAATGCATTTTAGCCGCAACTCTGCTTTTTGTTCCGGCCTCGAGTTATCCATAAGTTCCAGGCACCTTGACTGTCTCAATGCGGTCAGGGACTGAACAGCCTCGTGACAACTCATCTCTGACAAGACCCGAGACACTTAACGTCGCCCCGGAAACACAGATTAGGTTCCCTGTCATCCTCCATCAAATGTACCATTAGAAACTTGGGGATTACCTGTGACCAATCCCTCTCTTTTGACACTTGTGTCAAACATTTGTCACACCTTTTTTTTTTTCCTCCACCGTAACCTCAACTTCAATGCCCTGGATCACATAGTTTCTTGGTAGCAATAATAATAATTTTCTTTATATGTGCCGCAAGGAGGCCAGAAAGGACTACTTTTTGTCGAAATGAAGGTTCCACATATCAGTTTGATATAAATTGTGAACTCAAGGTGGCGCCTTTGCCGGTTTTTGACAAATAACTATTTTTGTCAAAAGGAAGCTTCATCACTAATCTCAACATAGTTCCATCGTACCAAGAAGCCACGAGGTAGCAGAAAATCACTACTGCTGTCGGCCTTAAGATAGCGGCAAAGCGCAGCTTTTGTCAAAATGAAATTGCTGATCTCTGACTGCAACACTGATTTTCCAAATGAAGCTCCGTATCATCCCAACATAGTTCCTTGAGACCAGCTAGGCAGCCCCAAATCGCTACTTTTATCCAAAAATAAGCTATTCAAATCACTTCATCATATTTCCTTGTGCCCAAGCTTGGCGGCAAAGCACTACTTATGTCCAAATGCAGCTTCGTCACTAAACTCAACATAATTCCTTGGCTCCGAGAATCCACACGATGTTTCATAACTCCACTTCAACATAGTTCTTTGGCATCAGTATGACACAAGATGGCGGCAAGGCACTACTTTTGCCCAAGTGATGCTCAGTTACTTGTCACTATGATGCTACAAAACGGCAGCAAACGACACAGATTTGCAAAGGGCAAATAATCAGGCGTTCATGGTACGGCCAATGAAGAGTACCGCTGCTGTCACCATGACAACCAGTACTGCGACTTTGGGCTAGCTTCTATTGACGAAAGCGAGGACAGTAAAGGCATTTCTAATAACAGCTTGACTGAGCAGTCAACAAACAAGGAAAAAAAAGGCTTTTGTCACAGGCATCAGACGAGAAACGCGATAGTCGTCAACTCGATAAACGTTACGGAACCGCGGGTGAGTTCAAAGTCAATTTGGGCCTGGCATGCGCTTGCAGGTTAGCAATAAGAAGCACTTTTCACACTCTGGGGGAGAGCTGTCGACCTGACATTCCCCCTCTTGTCCCCGCGGGCTCTCTGGTTATCTCCGTCTGCCAGGTATTTAGTTCTGCAAGGTCATTAGAGCCCGTTTTGCTCGACTGGCGAGCTAAAAGTCAGGCGTACAACATCTGGATGAGGGCTTCCTTACGTCTCAAGACAGCAGAGCCTTTGCCTGCAAAAGATTTCACAGGATGTGGAAACGCCAGCGACAAGGGACGGGGGAAGACCACAAGCTATTTTGATGGTTTTCGAAGAGTAACAAAGACCAACGGAGCAGAAACATGTGAGTACGTTCAAAAGGGTTTACAGTCCGAAATATTGACTCCAAGGTGGAAATTCTACACTTGTGTAGGAGAGCTATGAGTGACCAAGTACAAAGATGAAGTTATGAGGTCTTCGAGTTTCGGTAAAGACCGCAGCAACTGAAACAAAGACATTATCGAGACTAGAAAGTATCGAGACGGACGAAACATCAAGACTTTTAAGAGTTGAGATAGAGACATGACCAAGACCTTTAGGGATCAACTGTCATTTGACACCTATGCACCTAAGTAGTTGTAGTGGTCCCAACAAGTCTTGATCAAGGACCCAGTCCGAATCAGTTTGAGACCCACAAAACATCAAGACTTTTAAGAGTCGAGATAGAGACATGACCAAGACCTTTAAGGGTCAACTGTCATTTGACACCAATGCACCTAAGTAGTTGTAGTGGTCCCAACCAGTCTTGATCAAGAATCCAGTCCGCCTCAGTTTGAGACCCACAAAAATGCCTCGCGACAGGTGAGACGGATCAAAAACCGCAACACTAATTAGACTAGCATGAAACACCAAATTTAAGACTCGATTTGTTTCTCAATTTTGGACCCAAGATCCGAGACCATCCAGGACCCCCTGACCTCAGATGAAAATCCATCAAGTATTGATTGTCAATCCATTATTTATGAATCACGTCATTTTTTGATTGTCACACCCCAGATCCTAGGAAGTCCTTCTGTGTTTTAGTATCTTCATTTTCCATCGCGTTAGCGATCGGGGACTCGTCAGACCAGAGGGTCACGTCAGCCCCCGGCCCGAAAGCGAAGCAGCTTTTCCTCCCCGTCTTTTTCCCGTTATCATTAGCATTCCCGTCTTGAATGGTTCAACGTTTGCGGGATGGATTAAGATGCGGCAACGACGACGCTCGCTAACGTGCTATCGGAGCATCCGAGCGGTAAATCCTGTCCGTTTTGTTGCGGCGCTTAATCTGATAGTGTTTCTACCCGGTGGCTCCAACGCTGATAAGACGACTGGCGGTTGTTGCCATGGTTCGCAAACGCCCAAAGGGGGGCGGGGGGTGTCTGAGCGTATTACGGCGCCGACTTCACAAGAAGCAGCAGGCTTCCAGCAGAGATTGGAATGTAAAACGGAATTGTGAGAACATTTGTTATCATCAAAGTTTGATGGCCCCCGTTGAATTAAATGCAGGCGGCTTGGATTTTTGTCAATGTGTCCTGCTTTTAAGTATTTATTTCCGCAGGGGTTCCGGGCGGAGTGGGGCGGGCGCCGCCGCCGTGGCGTGCGTGTCAAGGATAGTCGAAAAATGATGAGCTTCCAAGCTACAATTGAAGGATTTAGCTGATGGAATCAGAGTCGGTACTGTGGTGCACTCTGAAATTGTTGGAGCTGCGTGTGCGTCAAAGCAACAGTTGATATTAATAATAATATCGAGTATAAATAATAATAAGGGACTCCGGGGTTTTACTTTTCAAACTGTTCAAACAAACCATCAAATTTCATCTAATGAACGTCTACTAACTTTATGCTGACATATTTCCTGAAATGGAACAGGGAAGCTAGCAAAAAATAGCTTTGATACTACAGCAACGATAAGCGATGGTCAATATAGGTCCAGAAAGTCTACCGATTGAGTAGAAGCACCTAGCAGGATTTGTAGTTTCCAAAATGTTCAAAAAAATCGTAATCAAACGGAAGTGTGCATGCTTTACGCTAACGTATCATCTGAAATGCTATACAAAACTCAGCTAGCAAATATTAGCATTGGTGCTACAGTATTGAGCAGAGATTGGAAATCCAGTTTAGGGTTAGAAGGTCAGCAGAAGTTTTGCTGGTCTAGTACAAGCACCTATGGTAGCGTATTTACTTTCCAAAACTTTTAAACAAATCAAACTAACTGCTAACTTTTGGCTAAAATATAATCTGAAATGCTCCAGGCGAGCTAGCAAAAATGATCACTGAGGCTACGGTAATGACCAGAGATGGAAAATCCAGGTCCAGAAGGTTTGTCGTTTGAGTAGAAGCACCTCTGGTAGGATTTTTATTTTCCAAAATGCGCAAGCAAACCAAAAATCTGCCAACTTTATGCTAACATAGACTCAGCAACGCTACAGGGAAGCTAACAAAAACTAGCATAGGTGCTACGATAATGACTACAGATTGGAAAACCAGGTCCAGAAAGTTTGCGGGTTGAGAAAAACTTAATAGCTGCGTTTTTCATTTTTCAAAATGTTCAAACAAACCATAAAATTTCACCAAATGAAAGTCTACTAAACGTTATGCTAACATATCGTCTGAAACGCTATGGCGGAGCTAGCAAATTAGCATTGATGCTACGGTAATGATGAAAGTTGGGAAATCAAACAAAAACAGTTGACTTCCTGTCTCCTTTCAGGCATTGTGTTTTGAGACTTTTTTTTTTGTGGGTATCCCCGTGAAAGACATGCTTCCCAAATTGCGTGTTGCTAAGTGAAACTATCTTCAGGGGCTCAATAAAAATAAAAATAAAAATAAAATCAATTTTTTTTAATCAAGGAAAAGGGCTGAAATGCTCATCCCTGATGAGCTACAGAGCAAGGAAGAGACACTTGAGGCCTCCCTCTCCTCCATTTATAAAATGTGAACGTTTATTGAATGCTGACGAGAACAATAAAACACAGAATCAAGATCCAGCCCCCCCCTCAAAAAAAATATATGAGAACAAAAATAAAACACATCGGTTGCACCTCATGGGAAAATGCATTTTTAGATTAGGGTTGGGCAGGTTTGGTAACTTTTAGGCCTTTTTGGAAGATGTTGGGACATTTCATCCTCTGAGGCGCAGCCTCTTCATTTATGTCCACTGTAGTGGACGCCGGGTCTCAGCGAGATAGAAAATTTGATTGCATCACACCCACACATGTAGGACATCATTGCAAAGGCCAGAATCTATTCTATTGAAGATAACAGGATTTTTTTTTTAGGAGGGTCGCTCCTATTAGTCCCAAAATAAAAAGCAAAAACGAATGTCCATTACAGTGGACACAACTTAAAAGGTTGGGTCTCTGGTGAGGAGGCAACAAAATAGGGTTAAACGTGATCATTTTAGCTCCTTGCTTTTTAGAAAACGTTTTGAAAAATTTTTGGATGGTGTGGGGACATTTTGCCCTCCCAAGAGTCTGCCTCTACATTTATGTCCATTGTAGTGGACACTAAGTCTTAGCAAGACAGCAAATTTGATTTCATTACACTCAAACGTGTAGGACATCGATGGGAAGGCCAGAATGCCTTCTCCTGAATATGCCAGGTCCTAGTGGGGGAGCTCCAATAAGTCCAAAGATATAGACCAAAAAATAATGTCCCCTACAGTGGACACAAATGAAAATGCTGGGTCTTGGGCGAGTGAGGAGGCAACAAAATAGGATTACACGTGATCATTTTAGCTCTTCACCTTTTAGAAAAGGTTTGGAACATTTTTCAGAAGATGTGGGGACATTTTAGCCTCCTGAGACCCAGCCTATTCATTTATGTCCTCTGTAGTGGACATTGAGTCTCAGCAAGACAGCAAATTAGATTGCATCCCACCCAAACGTGTATGACATCATCGGAAAGGCCGGGATGTCCTCTAGTGAGGACAGTAAAACTTAAGTAAAGAAGCTTCATGGAGTCAAAAGACATCAATTAAAAACTAATGTCCACTAGTGTGGACATAAATGAATAGGCTGGCTCTCAGGACGATATATGCAAGAGAGTGAGAAGACAACGAAATAGGGATGCAGAAGATCCCGGGCAGCGATGAAATCTGGTTGTAATCTTTTATCGTATACAGGACAAAAAAAAAGACAAAAAAATGCAGGTGGGTGGACATCGGGGACGGGTGGATTTCAGGTGACGTTCGGCTCCAACATTTATTGAACATAGCAGCAACGTATACAAGAAGCACAACGTGGCGGTGTGGGTTGAGCTGGAGGGGGGCGGGGTTAGGGGCGGGACTAGGGTGCAAGCGCAGTTCAACACAGTTACCAGTAGGCGGCGTCCACTCCATTGGGTTCACGATCACGATAAGTAAAAGCTCCGTCTAGAACGAGGCGGAAATCCTCCGTCGGGCAACACAAAGAGCAGCGAGGGGTGCCGGGGGGGCGGGGGGGGGGGGGGCATGTTGGGACGGGGGGGTATCGTACACAAGCATTAAGTGACTTGAGGACACGTCCACACGCACACGTGGGTAGTTTTCATTTCTTTTTTTTTGATACTAAAAATCGGTCCAGATACAACAAAGAAATGTCCAAAAATGAATTTAAAGAAAGACCTACAGTACAGCATGTCCTCCTGAGATCCAGCCGTTCATTTGTGTCCACTCTAGAGGACATTTGTTTTTGGTCTGGAGATTTTGACGCAGTGGAGATAGCCAACTAAGTCCTAGTGCGCTCAGCTGAGGACATCCTGGCAGGTCCAACGATATCTCATGTGTTTGGTTGGGAGGCCGTTCACTGCTGTCTTCTTGAGACAAAATGGACACAATAGTGGACACAATAGATTTGGCTGGGTCTCAGGTGGAAAGTATTTTTTTTCAAATATCATTAAATTCACCTCAATTTTCTAGCCTTACAATTTGTCATTTCCGCTCCATTTTTTTCATTTAATTTTATTTTTGTGTATTTTACAAGTGCAATTTCCTTCCTGCTTCTGATTGGTTGAAATGTGTCAACTTTCAAATTTGCTAATCTGTCATTCAGTTTTTGTCACATAAAAAATGAAATTACGATTTGAATTGCACTTGGGAAAAAACAAAAAAATCCAATCATGCATACGGACATTTTTGTTTGTGTATTTTTTCGGAAGCATTTTTCTTCCTGCTTGTGATTGGTTCAAACCTCAACTTGTCAATTTTCTCATCCGATTATCGAAAAAAATCGTTTAAAAAGTACCCAGTTGTACACGTGGACGTGTCTCTGTGTCTCGCTGGTCTTTCTTTTTTTTTTTTTTTTGTACACGTGCGCACATTGACCACACGTGCGAATTTGCACGCGTGGCCGCACCGGTTTCCACTTTTTTTCCGGTTTGTTTGTCGCATCCTCACGCACGCCGATGTTCAAAAACATCAGCCGAGAAGGGGGCGCACACACACACGCGTGTGTGTGTGTTTGTGTGTGAAAGTCCATTTAGGGCATGTGCTTTCGGGGCGCAATCCTCCATCCGGCCACTAGGGGGGATCCTGCATCGCAGAGAGTTAATGCTTGGAATGTCCCGCCTTTTTTTTGTTTGTTTTCCATGTGCTTTAGCTTTTTTTATGTTATTTTTTTAGCATCGTAAGAAAAACCGGACATGCTCTAAAAGTCATACACGCTGTACAGTCAAATTTACACTTTTTTTTTTTAAAGCTTTCAGTACATCCAAAGAAAGGGACGAAAGAGAGAAAGGGCCACAATGGAAAGAGGAAAAAAAAATAATTAAATGAGAAGGATAAAGATTACATCTAAAAAAAAAAATATTCAAATTATTTACGGTTTGTTTGTTCGAGAAGGGAGTCAAATTAGAGATTTATAGGCGCTTTCAAAAAATAAAAAAGGCCCTTTTCGATACTGCTTTTCCACCCATACCCGTGAGTGTATCGATACCAAGTACCGATACAACTAATATTTTTTTAAAAATAATAAAAAAAATTACCATTTTCCTTTAAATTTTTGATATACAAGGCAATTTTTTAATTTTCCAAATTTGTCATTTCTACCCGATGATCGAGTGGCTAATGCTAGTATCGGCTGTCATCGCCAGTATCGATATATTTAAATTGGGTTCCATACCGATACTTACCCATTCGTACAAAAAAAAACAAGCAAAAAATGGACACAAAATTTTTCAGATTTACCAGACATTTTCTCAGATTTTTTTTTTTTCTTGAAAAATACCATTTATCTAAAATCTGACTTTATGTTCATTTATTTTTTGGGGCAAATGCGCTTTTAATTCCTGTGTTTTTTTTTTTTTTTAATCCCCCATGTGGCCCTGACGCTGAAAAACAATAAAATAAATAAAACGTACAAATTCAAAATGCACTCTTTGTCTCTTTACTTTTCTTTGTATGTATATATATAGAGATTTATTTATATAGATCTATTTATATGGTGCTTTTTGTCTCATTTGCATAAAAGGAAAACTAAAAAAAATGGGTTGAAGATGACTGAATTGAAGAGCTTCTTTTTTTGGGGGGGGGGGGGGACATACAAAACGGGCGGCCCGGTTCGGAGGACGGACAGAGGAAGGACGTCCTCTATCGTCGTCTCCACTTCCTGTTTGATCCTCGCCGGTTCAAACGGCGAACAAAAAAAGTCCGAGGGGCGGAGACGCAAGTAAAGGGGCGGAGACGGCGGGAGACGGTGGGGGGAGGGGCCTCATTTGCCGTCCGGGTCGCGGGTGGGCCGGATCTTCATCTCGGAGAACTTGAGCGAGTACTGCCAGCCGGTCCAGGCGGACCACTCGATGCCGTCGGCGTAGGACGTGTGCTGGCCGCGAAGGTATTGGCCGTTGAGGTTGGAGGTGTGGCAGTTGCGGTACCACCAGGCGCCGTGGTAGAAGGAGGCGCAGTTGTTCTCCGAGTGGTCGTTGTCCCGGTCCTTGGTGGTGAACTTCATGCCGTTGTGCTTCAGAAGGGAGTCGCCTGCAGGGGCGGGGCGGGGCGAAATGAAGGGGGCGGGGTTGATGGGTGGGAGGGCGGGGCGGTAAACAGAAATCCTTATTGTTCCTTCTCTCGTATCTCCCTTTTAACTTTCTTCCCTTCCTTTTTAGACGTTGTCCTTCCTTCCTTTCTTCCCTCGTTGCTCTGTCCTTCCTTTCTTCCTTCCTCCCCGACTTTCTTTCCTCTGTCCTCGCTCCGTCCTTCCTACCTTCCTTACTCCCTCCCTCATTGTGTCGTTCTTCCTCTCGTGCTTCCTTCCTTCCTCCATAACTTCCTACCATCTTTCCTTCCTCCCCGACTTTCTTCCCTCTATCCTCGCTCTGTCCTTCCTTCCTTCCCTTGTTGCTCTGTCCTTCCTTCCTCCCCGACTTTCTTCCCTCCATCCTCACTCTGTCCTTCCTTCCTTCCTTCCTTCCCCCCGACTTTCTTCCCTCCATCCTCACTCTGTCCTTCCTTCCTTCCTTCCTTCCTTCCTTCCTTCCTTCCTTCCTCCCTGACGTTCTTCCCTCCATCCTCACTCTGTCCTTCCTACCTTCCTTCCTTCTTCCCCGACTTTCTTCCCTCCATTCTCACTCTGTGTCTCCTTCCTTCCTTCCTCTCCCGACTTTCTTCCCTCCATCTTCACTCTGTGCTTCCTTTATTCCTTCCTTCTTTCCTCCCTGATTTTCTTCCCTCCATCCTTCCTTCCTTTCTACCTTCCTCCCTCCCTCATTGTGTCGTTCTTCCTCTCTTGCTTCCTTCCTTCCTCCATTGCTTCCTGCCATCTTTCCTTCCTCTGTCCCTCATCGCTTTGTCCTTCCTTCCGCCCATCCTGTTTCCTTCCTTTCTTGCTTCCATCTTCCCTCCCTCCTTTTTTCTTCCTTCCTCCCTGCTGTCATTCCTTCTTTTGATCCTTTTTTGCTTCCATCTTCCCGCCCTCCTTTTTTCTTCCTTCCTCCCTGCTCTGTCCTTCCTTCTTTTGATCATTTTTTGCTTCCTTCCCCCCTCATCCCTCTGCCCTTCCTTCCTTCATTTCTCTCCCTCCCTCCTTGCTTTCATCCTTCCTTCCTTCCTCCCTGATCTGTCTTTCATTTTTTACATTCTTTTTCACTTACTTCCTCCCTACCTCCCTTCCTTCTTTTCTCCCTCATCCTTCTGCCGTTCCTTCCTTCAGTCCTCCCTGACTTACTTCCTTGTTCTTTCTCCCTCGTTGCTCTGTCCTTCCTTTCCTTCTTGCTTCCTTCCTTCCTCCCTACCTCCCTCGTCGCTATATCCTTCCTTCCTTCCTTCCTGATCCCTTTCTTTATTTGTCTGTATTTGGTACGCGCAGCTTCAACCTATCGAGCCTGGAAGGGGGCTCCTCCCACCTGCAGTCCCTTTTAAAGGTTTCTGATTTTCCCCAAATTGGGTTTTTGACTTTTTCTTCTTGTGAAACAAAGCTTTTTGTTTTTGATTTCAATTGTTTGGTCTTGTTCTCCATGCGCCGAACACAAGGCAGCTAGCTTTCTGCTGCTGCGGTTCCACGCCGCGCGCCCTCCCCGAGCGCCACGGCTCACATCTGTCCCCATTCTCTCCGGGCGGAGCGACGCTCCCCAACGCTCGGGCAAATTGCTTTGCGTTGCCCCAACGTCACCGGCTTTTGTTGAGGCTGCGGCTCAATTAATCTCCTGTAATTTCATCAGGATGGCGGCGGGGCGCGGCGCCTCCCATCTGATGCGGTTACTCTCAACGCATGCATGACTGTTCCAAATTTCACATTTGGATGCAAATTTGAGCGTAAGAAGGTAACGTCATGCTCCAAAATAATGGTGCTGACATGAGTTGACATTGTTCTTCCAACCATCCATTTTCTTTTTTTTATTTTTAATTAATCACATTCAAAATACTCATTTTTGATGTTGTGTTAATTCAAACAAAAAAAAAACAAACGCTTGATTTGCCCCTAACTCATTCAATCCCAAAGACGTATTTTGACGTTTCCAGGCATGTCTATGAGTCCAGCCATTCAATCACAGGTACATTAAAGTATTAACTTAGATGCTTAAATACTAAAGTAATTTAGGTACTGAATTTCCCAAAGGAATGGATTAGTTACTGCAATACTAACTTGATCAATTACTTTAGGTGATTAGGTATATTAGATAAAAAGTATAAAAGTAAATAATTCCTTCAAATAACCAAGCACTAAAATAATCATTATCTTAGTATCTAAAGTAAGCAATCGCATGAGTACCTAATTACTAAAGTATCTAATATAATGGATTACTTGAATGTAAAAAAGTACCAAATGTAAAAGCAGTACAGAAAGTAATTAATTACTTTAGGTACTATAGTACTACATAGGTCAATTACTTTAGATAAATGCTACTAAAATAATTAATTACTTTAGGTAATCATGCAGTAAAAATATCATTACCTTAGTACCTAGGATAATCAACTACATAGTACTTAATTACTAAAGTATCTAAAGTAATTTATGAATGATATCAAGTGTTGTACTCTAAATTATCCAAAACAACAACAAATTAGCTGTAATTTAATGTCTAGAGTCTTAAAAAAAATGTCTTTGGGTTTGAATAAGTAACTAAAACACTAAAATAAATAAATTGCGTTTTTAAAAAAAAAGCACATATCACACCGTTTTAGAATAAAGGAATTAAAGATTTGAAAATTATAATCGAAGGAGACTATCGCATGAGAAAATGTACCTGCGTTGCCCGAATAGTCGCCCACCGTCAGCGGGTAGCCGTCATCGTCCGGGTCCACCGAGAAGAGACCCACGCCGAAGGTGCCGTATTGAGCGTACGCCGTGCCGTTCTCAAAGTCCTCCAGGTCGATTCGCAGCTCGTAGTTGCCCTGGATGGACAGAGCGTGGATCTGCTTCAGACCTGGAATTGGAGAAAGGTCACATAGGCTTCAAATTGCATCGCTAATGACAATGAAAGCACATCTGTAACACACGCAACGACGGCTTTTTCAGGAGTCACAATAACATAATTTAGCGATGAGTTGTTTCATGTTCCAATTCATTTGTTCTCAAATGGAAAAGAAACCAGCTGCTGTGATGACATTAAATGAGATTTGAGACCTTCAGAGACCCAGTTAAATACACAGGATAAATCCCACACTACCTCACTTTCAGTTGGTGTTCCACAGGGTTCAGTTTTGGGACCCTGGCTGTTTTCGTTTTTTCACAGGCCCAGGGTTCCTTTGCAACTCATTCCACCCAAAAGACACATATTTCTGTTATTTATTTTGATAGTTTTTTAAATTTTTTTTAGAAAATGGAGAATTGAAAAATAATATTCACTTAAGACACTCTATCTCGCTGTCAATTGGTGTTCCAGGCGGTTCAAATTTGGGAGCCTTGCTGTTTGTGTCATTTTCTTACAGGCCCAGGGTTCCATCTTAAATCATTCCAACAAAAGACACATGTTTTTTCAAATAACAGAGAATAGAAAATGAATATTCTCTTAAGACGTTCTATCTCCCTGTCAATTGGCGCTCCACATGGTTCAATTTTGGGACCCTTGCTGTTTTCATTGTTTTCACAGGTCCAGGGTTCCATTGAACTCATTCCAACTAAAAGACATTTTTCTATGTTTTTTTTTAAGAAAATGGAGAATAGAAAATGAATGTTTCCTTTAGACCCTCTTAGCTTTGCAAATAGACAAAAACATTCTGCTTCAATCATGTGTAATGATTTGAAAACAGGTGTTTTTCTCCATATATATTTTTTTGTTGATATCTGACACGTTTTGTTTGTCTTGACTACATAAACGCTGCTGTTGCTTTTACGTTTGCAGTGGGCGGAGGCAGCTGCCAAGTCTTTGACAAGTCTCTCTTGGGGGGGGAGGGGGGGGGGGGGGGACGACCGTCAGCTTCGACTTGACTTTCACATGTCAAACCAACTTCTTAATTGTTGCTCGGTCCTGAAACGGTGCACGTTAAAACGGAGAAAAGCTTTCTATCCCTCGCGCCTGCTCGCACGCTTCCCAGTGCGGGTTTTCCTTCCCCGGCTTGATCAAAGAAGCGTCACGGGTCCATCAAACGCCACATTCGACAGTGGAAGGCAACCACCAAGGCCGCGCGAAAAAAAATGACGATTTTCGGTTACATCTGACAGGAAGTTTATCAGTTTTTTTATCAGAAAAAAACTCTTGAAAACAAACACAGGAATGCCGTATTTCAAAACAATTTGACTTGAAAGCATCTCTCGTAACTGGAATGAATGGGAATGGAGTTAATCCGTTCCACGTGCCCCAAAAAAAGACACAAAATTTTTTGTTGAGAGAAAAATCAACCAAATCTGAATCGACGTGAATGGAATTTGTGTTAAGTCATTCCCGTTGCCCTGAGGAACAGCGATAGAATTTTTTGTTCTTGTTGTTGAAAAACAACCAGATCAACATTTTTTGCAAGGAATCCAAATGTCAGAAGTAACCGAAAAAGAAGAAGAAAAAACATAACCCTAACCCTTTACCAGAAAAATAATGTAGCATGTTCTCAAACAATTGATCCCTGGGGGAAAATAAATAAATAAATAAATAAATAAATAAATAAATGAATGTATACACATCCTGTGAATTTATTGGTAGAAAATGTCATTTTTAGCAAGTTGGTACGGGCCAGTAGGCTCGTAAGCCACTCGTGTGGCTTACTTCCAGCTTGCGTAACTGCAGGAAAAAAACAAAACCAAACACAATATTATGATGCAAACGTTTGTTTTGAGCGTTTCTCAAAATGGGGGTTCCGAGAGCTCCGGAATTGAAAAATTCATAGAAAAAGAAGGAAACAAGATTTTGATCTTGAGTATCTTGTTTCTCTATGTACTATGAGCAAGAAACACCCAAATTTTATTCACTGCTCCTATTCTATTGGCCCAAATGGCGCGGGCCGCGTGAAGACCGACGGCGGTCCACTTGTGGCCCCCGGGCCACCGTTTGGGCATCGCCGAGATGTTGACCCTTCAGTCAGTTTTAATCAAGCTCCCATTCGCGCTCAAGCGTGAACGGCGTCCTCAAAATCGGGCCGAGAACAAACAGCCCAAGGAACGGGCGCAGTACGACCGCCGCTTGGTTTTTCGTCGAAAGTCGGGGCCAAACCGACGGGCAAATCAAGCGGCGGGATGGAGCGTCGGCAAATTCCTTTCGCATTCCTCGCTAATTAGCGAGACGGCCGTCTCTCGGGCCGCGCCCCCCCCCCCCCCCCCCCCCACCAAAAGTAACATCTTTTCTATTTGTGACTTCCTCGCTAAAGAGCCCTTCCCGGAGCGGTCCCCCGGGGGGCCAATCAGCATCCGGCGCGTTCACTCAGCCGGCAAAATACCTGCAAACGCTCCTGGGTTTGGAACAATAGCATTTCATTAGCGGCCAGGTACACCTGAGCGTTTAGTTTCCCACGGTGAGACGCGTCTGCCGCCACTTTGCTCGCGTTGCTCTTTAATTATTCCAAATTGGAGCCGAGCCGGGAATCTCCGGGGCTTTAATTAGACACTGAATTAAAGTTATGTAAATACGCCGGCGCCGGCTTATAAATAGTTGCGCGTGCGCGGGGATGCATCCAGATGATTATTTTCCGTCTTGTTTTTTTTTTATTTTATTTTTGTGTGTGTTTGTTTCTCCCCTGAAAGAGGAAGTGGCCCCAAAGTCTTTTGAAGTTTGGCAAATGTCTCCACAGGGGGGCGCTCCCCCAGGCGCCGAGGAGCGCCCTTTCAAAAGGGAACGGCGCGCAGACTATTTCCGTCGATGGGGGTTCTATTTATTTATTTGGTTTGTCACCGTGAATTCAACATGGCGGCCCTGTCGCGCGGCCCCAAGAATTTGCAGTCAAACGGGCAATTTTTTTTTTTTTTTTTGCTTCCATGAAAATCGACTTTTTCTGTCCTGGTATTCTTTGAAAATAAAATACCTTCATCCTTAAAATAAAATAAAATACATATATAAAATAAATATATGTATGTGAATTTTTGTGTATGTGTATTTTTTTTCTTAAAATATCTTCTTGAAACCTAAAAAAAATCTTAAATTAAATATTTATTTATTTTATATGGGTATTAAATATTATAATATTATTGTTGCATTACGCTATTGAATAAAAAGCAAAATTGGACTATATAGCTGGGTTTTTTTGGATCACTTTTGCGCATCAGAAGTATTAGTGATATCAATGGTATCGGTATCCACGCCTACTCTACAGTTGAGATTTATAAAATAGATGCATAATAATTTGAAGTAAAATTGCTATACTTGAATATGCAATATAAGATGTATAACATTTGTGACTCAAAGTTATCAATGGTATCGGTTTTTGGTATCGGTATTGAGATTTTAATATATAGATTGGGGAAAATTTGTGACACAAAATGATCAGCTGTATCGGTTTTTGGTATCGTAACCATGACTACTCAATAGTTGAATGTGTACACATGTTGGTAAAAACAAATGTTTTTTCAGAATATTTCGCATTTTGTGTCGATGAAACAGACGTAACAATGCATGAAAAAAAACTGCATGAAGGCAAACGAAAATACAAACAAAAGGATGATGAAATTCTAATGTCTAAACCCTCTCATGACAAAAAAAAGACATTAAACACGACGAGAAGACAAAGAATGTCCTCCCCTTCCACCCGTGAGAAAAAATAAAACAGGCCTGTATTAAATTTAGAAGCCATCCACGTGGGAACAAAGCATTGTTCCGTCCATAAAAGATGATGTATATCTGCAATTACCTCATTAAACTGGGTCACCATCATCCATAAGTCATTTTCCACAGCTGAGCTTTCTCACCGGAAGCGGGACAGATTGAGATTGTTTGGAATACCGGGACCGTCCTTTCTCACTTTTCGATTGAAATACTGCAAGGCCTAACCCGAGCCCTTGGATTGGGAACAAGCTTGTTTTTGGATATTATGGGAATATACATCTGTCCAGCCATGCATCGGCCATGTCATCTACCCATCTATCCAATCGTTATGCGGTCATCCATCTATCTATCTATCTATCTATCTATCTATCTATCTATCTATCTATCTATCTATCTATCTATCTATCTATCTATCTATCTATCTATCTATCTATCTATCTATCTATCTATCTATCTATCTATCTATCTATCTATCTATCTATCTATCCATCTATCTATCTATCTATCTATCTATCTATCTATCTATCTACCTACCTATCCATCCATCCATCAAGATCGAGTATTAACAGGCTATTTTATCTATCTATCTATCTATCTATCTATCTATCTATCTATCTATCTATCTATCTATCTATCTATCTATCTATCTATCTATCTATCTATCTATCTATCCATCCATCCATCCATCCATCCATCCATCCATCCATCCATCAAGATCGAGTATTAACAGGCTGTTATATCTATCCATCCATCCATCCATCAAGATCGAGTATTAACAGGCTATTCTATCTATCTATCTATCTATCTATCTATCTATCTATCTATCTATCTATCTATCTATCTATCTATCTATCTATCTATCTATCTATCTATCTATCTATCTATCTATCCATCTATCCATCCATCCATCCATCAAGTATTAACAGGTTGTTAGATCTATCTATCTGTCTATCTATCTATCCATCCATCCATCCAGTCATTAGCCATATCCAGCATCCATCCATCCATCCATCCATCCATCCATCCATCAAGATCGAGTATTAACAGGTTGTTAGATCTATCTATCTGTCTATCTATCTATCCATCCATCCATCCAGTCATTAGCCATATCCAGCATCCATCCACCCATCTTTTTTACATAAAGGCGTCTTAAAGGCAGATGATCCCGAAATCCAGCAGAGGAATGATTACACTTTCCTATGCCGCTCGTGACATTTCTCCCAGTTAATTATTCATCATGCTTTTCTCCCTGCGTTGCCTGGGGGGCCGGCTCCTGAGACGACTCGACAGGAGAGAAGCGGCTCCCATCTTCGCATCACCATAACTCAACCCATCCTTCTGTGTTTTTCTAGCCCCCCCCCCCCCCCCCCCCCCCGAATAAAAGAAATAACCCTTTCACTCTCATCCTTTTACTTCTTCTTCCTGTCAAGCTTTGCTCAGATTGTGTGCTTTAGCCTACAAGTACGTTCTGACATATTGTGTAAGTTCTTTTAGCTGTATTGTGCATTGGAACATTTCAATAGTGTGTGGAAGTATTTCAGTTGTGTATACGTATGCAAGAGAAAAGTACTCAAACATTTGAACGTACTTGCAAATACGTTCTAACGTACTTTAAAAACAAATGATAAAAACATGTGCATACCCCTTGGAATTATGGGAAAAACGCCAAACAGAAATAACAGGTATAAAAACGACTAATAAAACATGTTTACCTAATTTTCTAATTTTTTGATATGCAGTATTCCCTCGCTACATCACGGTTCAATTATTGCGACTTCATCCGATTGAATATTTTCATTTATGACCATAACTTTTCAAATGCGGGGTTACATTGCTATTTTTCACGCAATTTTTCTTCCTTTAAAGTCAAAAACCTCGACGACACAGTTTTTCATTTGTATCTATTGTACATCGCTAATTTTCTTGATTATTTTCCTCTCTATAAGTTGGACCAGGCAAAAATATATATATGGATTTTATATATTTATTTGTTTAACAATTGAAACAAACGAAAAATGGGTCCAAAATATAAAAGTTAAACTGTCACGAAATTCGGTTACTTCAGGTACTTTTGGGAATGTAATCGCCGTAAAAGCTATACGCACGTCAATACGCTATAATTTTACCGTGTCGCCTAGTACGATAAAGTGAGTTTCACGCCGCTGCTTTCTTCACCGGAGCAAAATACGGTGGGCGGTCCAGGGGCGGGGCCGCCTTGTTTTTTTTGACGGTTAACGTCATCGGCTTTTGACGGCTTCCGAAAAGCGCCGACATCGTCGTGGCGGGCGAAGCCGACATCAAAAGGTTAGAAGAATAGAACAGAGACAGGTGTGTGCTGAACTGTGACACCCTAAGACCCCCCCCCCGCCGCCAGCGTCGACGCCCCTGTTCCCGAAGGCGACGGTGACATTTGGCGGCACAAAGAAAGAAAGGAAATAATTGTCTGATTCTGTCACATCTGGCTTTTTCTTCTAAGGCTTCTTTTCGCAAAGAGCGATGAAGGACCCCCACCAACCCGACCGCCCGTCGCTTATCCCCTTTAAAGCTGCCAGGGGACGCTTCCTGACGGGAGGGCGCTACCGGTATATCGCGCTGTTTGATATAAGGCCACCTCAAAGTCGACCGACAAACATCTCGATCCCGTCACGGGACTTTGACGAGCGCGGGAAGGGGAACGCTCCCGTTCTCTTGCTCCCTCCCCGGGCGGAGTCTAACTCGGGAATAATTACCACGGGAATGTTTGTTCACTTCGCCCAAAGCGCCCTCATTAGCCCCCCTTGCGTGGTTTTTGAAACATTTGACATTCTCGCAGTACATTATTCATACAGCTGCTGATTTGAGAGCAGAACTTGCGGATCCGTTCAGTGGCGGGGGTGGGAGGTGCCTCAATCTGAGCTTAATGATAGCGTTAGATACCGTGGGTCAACCGTGTCAGAGGGGTCCTTTTATGGAGCGGTCGTTGTTTTGATCTTTAAAAGCAATCAGCAAATTACTCGCCGATAATGACCCGTTGCTTTGTGTTCTGTGATGATGGCGTCGGTACAATTGGCACTAAAGCATCCTAAATGGTCACATTATCCGAGGGAGCTGTTTGTGCCTTTTGTTCGGATCCGCATAGAAAAAATTTGCATAGAAGAGAAGGCATTTGCTTTCATTGTTTCATGTTGTATATACAATGATATTGATGTTGACCTGAAAGTGTACAAACGCGTGGACAAACATTTTGTCGCTAATGTAATTGTATATTACGTTGCCCCTTCTTAAACCGAACGATCCGCACCCGTAAACAAGGCAAGACTGGTTACGGACCAGACCAAAGATCGTAGACCTCAGATTGCTTCCTGTCATTAAACAATCCAAGGTCCATTCAAAACTACTCGGCGATTCTTTCTCGTGAAGATCGGAGTTCCTGTAGTGTGTGAGGAAAAGAATCTCCAGTGACTCCCTCTTGCAAAAAATGTCAGGAAATAGACAAGGCCGGAACTATGGCTCATAAGAACTCAACGAGACTCCTGTTAAGACAGTTGTTAACCAAACAAGGACCATTTACCAAAAACAGAAATACAAGACAGAAATAAAAATGACCAGGACTATGGACTGTATGAACCCCAGGTGGCTTCCTACACCAGTTCATTTAAAAACTGAACACAACAGTTAAAAGACTAATTGATTAACAAAGACTACGGACCATGACTGAGGTCAGAATTACTTGATGCAGAGTTTAAAATAACCCTGACTGAGAAAGCAAACTAAAAGCAAAACAAATACTTCACGGTACCAAACTATGCCACTCAAATAAGGCTAAACTCAACCTGACCAGATCAGGAACATAGACCAGATCATACAGACAAAGACTGATGAATTGAAGTTGAGAACGGAGATAAACATGACCAGGTCTATGGAGCATAACCATGTGGACCAGGACTAATTCTAAAACTAAACAGCTAAAAGACTTTGACAGACCAAACAAGGACCATGTACCAAGACTGAGACCAGGGGAAATGCTCAAGAATTCCCCACACAAGAAATCCAACTTTTGAGGACTTTACAGTCCCCAACAAAGACCAAATCACACAGACCAAGCCTCATAAACTGAAGACGAGAGTAGAAAAAAAACATGACCAATGAATCATAGCCATATGGAGCAGGACTCACATATAAACTAAACGACTTTAACAGACCAAACAAGGACCGTGGACCAAGACAAAAGTCAGGGGTGCTTACTGCAAATCTCAAGACTTCCCTGAAAAAGACACCAAACTTTTGAGGACTTCATAGTCCCCAACCATACCACTCAGTTCATGCCAGTCTCAATACAACCTGATTCGGAACGAAAACCAGATCATTCAGACTAAGACCGGCGCTGAAACTTTATGAACCGACCCTGCAAGGATTCCTTACGCAATTACTTTGCAGAACTCGACTTCAGAGACTCATTTCCGCTAAATAAAGCGAGGCCAGTGTCGGACCGCGCTCAGTTCTCGCTGAACTCCGCTCGACTCCTTCCCAACTCCTGCCTCCTTCTGCTCTTCCGCTCCCGCCAGCTGTCACTCGGCCTTCGTTACCTCCCAGCGCTCATTCCAAATGAATGAACGCCGGCACGCTCGCTTGCTTGTTGACGCCGACGGTGTCAGCTCGTAGCCATCTACGAGCCGGAGAAACAAGTGCGCCGCTTGTAACCCGCTAGTCGGGAGTACAGTAAAAGTACTCGGGTAACATCTGCGTTTTCCTTGAGTATGGAGATAACGCACGCAGAGGTAGCTGGAAATACCCTGCCGAAAAATTGGTTGTCATTGATTGTCGAGCAAATCATTTCCGGTCAATGGTAAAATTTGACGAGCGTTTGCGGCTGACGGTAAAAGATTCGAATCAGTTTGACCGGAATCTTTTTATACTTTTACTTTTACTGTACTTATACTTTTATTCAAAGTATTTTCACCATCTCTGCTCGTACTATATTACATCCCGCCGCCTCTGCCGATTCCCCGGCGGGTAGATCTTCCTCAGCGAAGGGTGGGTGTCATGCTAATTGGCAGTTTCTGATGATGATTTAGCATCACGCCAGTAGATTTATACTTTGATTTTATCACACCGTCACCAGCCCACGCGATCATTTTGCTCCCGCGTCGCCGCAGTCGCACACGACGTCGTGCATTAAACATTGCGGCCAGAATAATTCACGCGCGGGTAATTTAACACTGAGGGGGCAGTAAAAAATGTCTGCCGTGACGACGCCATTCACCAGGATGATGGATGGGGGTGTGCCTGTTTATTTCGATACCTCCGCCAGGAAAGTTACGTGTTTGTAGCCGCCAAAGGCGCGGGGTTATCAATTAACTTCGGTTTCTGTTTATTACTACGATCTTTCAAAAGTTGCATGCAGGAACTCATCGTTAGCTTTGTTAGCTTACAAGGCTATTTTAGATTAATCAGCTGACTATGCCGCCGCGTGTTTGTTAGCTAGCTTCGTACGCACCATTATAATCACTCAAAAAGATCAGACACAACACAAACGTTGCAGAAAATAGCACCTTGCTATCTGCTAGCTTAGCATGTTTTGTTTTTCATTTCCGAGTGTTGTATACCTGCTAAAAAATGAGAACAAAGGCATTCAACTAATTAGCTTAGAGGACTATACGTTGCCTGATAGCTATTTTTTACTGAAATTTTAAATAAATACTAGTTGCTACTTGAAGCACCTAATTAGCATTGTTAGCTTGAGGGATTTTATATAAGTACAAAGCTAGCTTTCTTACTTAGCACGCTATCCTAGTTTACAACTCTTGAGTATTATATCTATTAACAAGCAAAACTCATTGAACAAGCCACTAGACGTGAAATGTCACATGACCAAACATGGAAAGCAGTTAGCGATAGCCTACTACAACTTGATATGATGGTTTTGGGAGCTAACCTGCTTGCTGTCTTGGGACAAAAGCTAAATACAATGCTTCAAATTTGTTTATACAAATATATATGTAAACGCAAGCTAGTCTTGTTAGCGAAAAATAAGGATTTTTTTTACGGCGTCCCGTAAGATTTTTCGAACGTGATTTTTTTTCATCTTGGCCCCTCAGCTGTTTCTAGTGGTGTGATTTTTCTCTTCAAAGCGGAATTTCAGAATTTTTCGGTTCCATTCAAGCTTGTCAGATCTGAGAACGTCACATATGGTGGCCGCACGTCTGAAAACAAGCAGACGAATCGGCGTTCCGCTGGAACAGGACCATGAACATGACACGAATGACAGGTCCGAGATGAGGCCTACTTGTAAGCGCTTGGACACTTACATCCATTTTGTCCCCCTGAGGGTTTGACCTTGCTTTTCGAGAGGCTCGTATGAAAGGAACTTGAAAAAAAAAAAGCGGGCGAGCCGCCGGAATGCAGATGAGACGACGAGCCACGAGGACGCCGGACAACAGGACTTAGAGGAAAGCCTTCAAGATGTCCGTTTGATAAGATTATTTATTAATTTTTTAATTTGTTTATTCGCAACGAGAATCCAGGCCTCCAGCAGTTTTTTTCCTGATGCAACATTGAGACATGTTCTTCACTAATTAAGCACGGGCCGTCATTAAAATATCACAATTTACAAAGCCTCTTAGAACGTTGGCGAAGTCTTATTTTGCCACGAATAATGTAAAAATGAAAAAATGCTCCCTGGGTCACTTTGACCCGGGGCCTTATTACAATGTTTTATGGGTCATTATGACCCAGAAGCAAAATTATGTTTTTTTGTTTGGAACTTCACTCATTAAGTAACGAGGGAACAATTGATTTATACCTTTGTGTTATGTTTATTTTTCTGCCATAATAAAAACATCCCGGGTCAGTTTGACCCGAAGCCATGTTAACAAAAAGTTTGAGAATTTTTTTTGGGGTGTGTCTAATCCTGCTAACTAACAATTGCAGCAACAATATATTTACGGGTCATTTTCACCTAGGTTTTGCAGTGAGGGGTTACAAAAATTTGGGAAAATTGAAAATTTGCATTTTTATTACGGTAATTTTATGACTAAGAACACCAAAGACAATATCTCGGATTTGTGTTTTTAAACATATTTCTGATTTAAATGTCATTAGATATATTGAAAGACTTGATGTATTTTTTTCTTTTTTTTTAAAGTAGTTAAGTGGGCGTGGCACCGTGAATCAGCCAATCAGATCTTCATCCCCACCCTCCAATTCCTAAATGGGAAAAATCAACACATTTATGAGCGCATCGTTTCCTGATGCTTGATGACTAAACATCTTCAATTTAATGATTCAATTATTCAGTAAAAAAAACTGCTCATTTGAATCCTTTATATTTAAACAAGCTTTTACAGGAACACCTAGTACTGATTAAAAATGTAAACAACTCGTGCTCAAGTATGACCTGATGAGCGTGCAGTCATGTTTAAGACATGAACATGCCTTTTGACAGCTTCTGAAACACCCAACATTCCTGCTGTCCCATAAATATTTCATCCCCATCTCACTTGCAGGGAAGAAACAATAGGGGCAGCGAGCGTCTACTTATCTCTGCTCCCGAGAGAGATTTTTTTGTTACGTTTTTTTCACGCGCGGTACATGCCCATCATCTCTTAAAACTAAAGTGTCCAAAAGTGGCTAAGCTGTTAGCGTTGGAAGTTTCAAGGAAAAAAAAAAAATCTGAATGAAGCAGAATGTCACGTGCACCCCGAAGCAACAGGGGGTGCTATAACTCCCTAAATCTTTTTTTTTTCCTTTTTTTTTTTTTAGCCAATCAGAGTATTACGTTCCCGAGGGCCAGCCTACTCCGTTGTGTTCATTATGTGTCTGAATCCCGGAAAAAAGAATGCGACATCATGAGAAATGTGTGAGAATGATCATTAAGAGAGACTGTAGACAAAACAAGCTCAGTCAAGACTTGTGCTTGGCTTCTCTGGATTTTCTATTTAGTTATTTTTTTTAATAATTCTGTAATAAGGCAGGGCCTAGTTTAGGTAGCTCCAAAACAATCTTCCACTAATATATATATATATATATATATATATATATATATATATATATATATATATATATATATATATATATATATATATATATGAGAAAATGAGCATTGGGTGGCTGCTGTTAGCCGTTATTGTTTTGGTCCCATAGACGTATTTAGAATTTCTATATTTTTTCATATAGGAGCGCCTGGTAAAAGCTGGCAAATAACAATCGAACGCAAACTTTGAATTGTGACTATAAAGGGAAATGGCATAGAGATTACAGAATGTAAAACTGTTGTAAAAATAAAAACTTACATTTTAATTACAGTTTCTGAATCCGGGCCAGGCATGACCAACTGCGCTTTCACGAGCGGCCTAATCATCAAACCTTTAATGGCCTCATCTCCGCGTATTACCCGGCTATCCGTATATTCCGCTCCGTCATCCTTCACCCCAGCCAAAACAAATCGGACTCCAGCTGCAGTGCGGGCAAAACAGCCGTGCGATGAGAGGTATCAAATGAAGCACTCAGGCTTTGTGGAGGGGAGGGGGAGGAGGGGGGTGGCGGTGGCGGGGGGGCGCTTTTCTCCGCTCCCCTCATACATAGCGAAATGGCGGGCCAATTGCGGCAAATTGCGGCTAGCTGCCATCCGCCGCTGCAATCTGCAGCAGATGGAGCGTCCGCCGACCAATCGGCGTGATTGCGCCGAGCGACAGGAGCTCTCGGCCCGTTCGCGGGGCCTCGCCTAGCGGGGCGGGACGGGAAGCCCCCCCCCCCCCCCCCCCTCTGCAGGAATGACGCTCTTGAATAATTGATGGGATCGGAATGGCGGATTGGAGGAGGCTTAACTGAAAACACTTAGGTGCTCTCTGAATAATAGATCACAAAGGGGGATAGTAGTCGTCTGGCCTCGCTCGTGCGGGATACGCTAGCATGCTATCGTATCACTCGCAGGGGTGCACGCGAGCGGCGGTTGTCAATCACGTCCGTCGCGCCGCTCCATTCGGAAGTTGACCGGTCCTCACTTGCTGAGTGCAAACCAATGGGAAACTAATTTTCATCGATTTGTGGTCAAAATGACATTTTTGGTCATTTCAAAACAAATGTATGGGATTTTTCAAAATGGGCCTCGATTGACAGCTAGCACAGGTGAAAAAGTCAACGCTGTTTTACACTGGTAAATAATATATTAGGGTGAGATGTGGGAAACGTCGCCCCCTGGTGGTAGGATGACAAATTGCTTGATTTGACATGTAAGGTAGCCGGCTTTTTAAATGTAAATATCGCCAAGGATTAGCTTCATTAATCGTGGCAGCCATTGTCGTGATCACGATTAAATTTCAATTAATTGTGCAGCCCTAGGCGCAACCATGAACTCATTCAATCCCATAGACGTATTAATACGTCTTTACAGAATCCAGACATTCATTGCTGGGTACAGATTTTTTTTTTCTTTCAAATATTAGCGCAAATGAGGGTTTGTATAAATTTCCTTATAAATACATGAATAAATATATAAATAAAAACGTAGATAAAATACTTGTATGAATGTTCGTCGTTGCGTAAGAGTCATAAAAATACATGAAAATAACCCGAACCCTAATAATTGATCACTATCCATTATTACAATGGTACCTCTACTTACGGACGTCTCTAGTTACGAAAAATTCAGGTTACGAAAAATTCAGGTTACAAAACATTTCAAATCAAGTCAAATTTCATTTATAAAGCGCATTTAAAAAGAACGTAGTCAACCAAAGCGCTATACGATCATTTTTTTTCGGTAAGTTTGATGCTAGTCCATCTTAGCAGCATTAGCCTTCACTTTAGCATTAGCCTTAGCTTTGAATTTAAAACGTCTTCACTAATAATCAGGGCGAAGTGGGATTATTTTTCAAAATAGTGCTACAACACTTCACGTCGAGTATAAATTGAGCAGACGGCTTGATAAATCTCTTTTCAGACAAAATGGTCCACGCAGGCTGCGGCAAACGTTTTCCCAGCAACACTTGAAAGCAGCGCTCTGGGCTTGAAGTGGCGCTGCCTTGTAATTATACGTGAGCGGCGGGGAGGCTTCGTGCAAAGAAGCCAAAAGGCAAAGGAGGCGCACGGGCCGCGTAGGCCTGCGCCGACTCTGGGGGTCACCCGCAGGTGAATGCGGGTAGGTTGATGGCGGGAAAGGAATCGGTGGCAGGATTTTTCACTCTTCTCTCTTCGTTTTATGCATAGCAAGTAGCCGAGGGCTGCCGCTATATCCGATCTTTCGGTATTTGGATATCGGACTGAAAATTCGAGTGAATGTCCGGGTGTTTGGATGACAATAGAAACTGGAGCAATAACAGGGGACCTAGCGAAAACGCTCATTTCACTGGGGAACGAGATAAGGATGAAAACTTAGGAAGCGATATCAAAGACAGTGAAGCGTTATCGGTTTCCGCAGCTATTGTGACGAAAAGAAAAAACATTCTTGGATGTCGACTTTTTGTTGACGAGATTGGTTTTAACAGTTTGTTTATTTTTGGCACGGCATTTCCTCTATACAACAAATAAAAAAAGAAGCAAAATAAACGAAAATCATCACATTTTTTGGACTATTTTTCTGCAAGAAACTGAGATTTTAGACCTCATTTTGTGTATTAGTGCCTTTTATCACATTATTATTGCCCCTTTTGCCCTATAATTTTATTGCCTACTTGATTATTGTGTGGAATGTAGTCTGCTCGGGGAAATGAACAGAAAAAGAATTTCATTTACGATGCATATGACAATAAAAGTCTTGAATCTTTTTATTTATGTAATTTAGCCGTAATCAACATGAACAGTTTTTGCTAGCTAAAACAGCAAAATTTAGCAAAACCTAGCCTGGTTTGTGCAACAATGATCAGTAGGACGGGTGTTTTTGTCACTGGGTGTTTTCCATCTTTTGAAAAATAATCCAAAAGATCTCGCCAGCCTATATGGAGCAGGTGAGCGCTGCTAGCTACTAAATCTGCTAGCATCTAGTGCTACCTACAGCTAATGTTGAAGCCACTGCTAATCGTATTATAACATAACGATATATATATATATATAATTTTTTTCCCCAAAAATTTCGCACCTTGGCAACGGGATAGCTGAGCAAAACTGTCCCTCGAGCGATTGAAATTTAACGCCGCGCCCCTAATGTGGGATCCCTCCATTGATATGATACTTTTCTTAATGTTGTGTAGTTCAACATTGACAATAAGTCTAAGATGTCCAAATAACCGTTGGCGCGTTATGATGAAACGCGCCCGCGTTTGCAGAGGCGTCAGCAGACGTGTCGATTTATGATTGCCGGGACGGGATGCCGGTAATTACCTGCCACGAAAAGCCTCAATTATTGCCTGCGGTTCGGACTACTGTGACAAAAACCATACAAAAAGAAATCTATAGAAGCATTTTCGGAAAATATGTCATAGAGAAAATGTCATTTTATTACAGCGGGTTTAAATATGAATGCGATACTTGTCAAGCCTCCTTTCACATGGGACCAAATGGGGACCGTTTATTTGAAGAAAAAAAAATTATTGTACTTTATGAAATCACTTATTCAGATCATAAAATATACAGTAATTTAAAGAAACGCTTTTATTTTTTTTCCGCTACCATTCCATCATCTTAACTGCTTTTTGCCTTTCCCGTTGCTTTCCTCACTTCCACAATTTGCTCCATCTCTGCAACTTGCTCATTATTTCAATGCAGTTGGCTCAACTTGGCTCCTTTAATGACTCCTGCCCAGTATAACTTAACATACAAGTACATATATATATATATATATATATATATATATATATATATATATATATATATATATATATATATATATATATAATATATATATATATATATATATATATATATATATATATATATGAATTAACCCATTGTTTTGGTTAGCAAAAAAGCTAAAATGGGTTTCAGCAGTCACGTCTAAGTTCACGTGCAAGAAATGAGTAAAAAAATACTAAATAAGAAAAACAGGGGCTGTCAGGCTTGGCGGAATGCTCCTTTTTTTTTTAGTGCAAATACGTTCTCCTTTGAATACCCGCGTGGCAAGAGCGTAAGTAAAAAGGGGCCGCGATTATGCGCATCAGCCCGTGGACGAGGATAAATGATTAAGTGGCGCAAAAAAGCAAGAGAAAGGAAGGTCCTTGTATAATGTAAACAACATATCTTTTGTGTCACGCCCGCTTCTATTCGCCATCCAAGTGAATCGATTGAAAGACGCGCGTGTCCCCTTTTGGTCCGTTTGATAAGGTATGTGTGCGTGCGCGACGGCGTGCTACGATGACTCATACTTGCCTTGCTCATTATTGAAACGGGACAATTGTAAAAAACACACAAAAAAAAGGGAGTCCGTCTGCTTTAATAATCCGATGCGATAACGACGTCTTGTTTTGTGCGGCGTGAATTTACTCTATTTTGAGAAAAAAGAGCTATGAGTTTATTAGTATAAAGTGCCGAAAATCGTCGATTTTTTTCGATTTTTCGTCGAATTATCGAAAAGCTTCAGGACGGTCTTAAAGAATGGTCATTATTGAAGGTTGTTATTGAAGGGAGTTATTTCATCTCGTGTCCCAATTATGTGCTCATTATAATTATTAAAGTTTGCCATATTACGACGTTTCGATCATGGGCGTGGCCTATACGAAACCGCGAATTACGAAACGTTTTCGTGACAGTAAAAGCGGCTGGAATTTGACCCGATGATCTTATGGTCTTTCACGTTAGATGAAAGTTGATTTCTTAAGACATCAGCGAACATATTTTTCATCGTAGTGCTAGCGCCGCCTAGTGGCAGCAAAAAATTGTTATTTTTACGTTTTTGACTCCTGTGTTAAATGAATATACCTGAAAATGATTCAGAAATGCTTGAAAGACACTTTCATGCCCAACATTTTTTATTTTTGTATAATGGGCGTGGCTTATACAGCATGGCAAAATCCGGTAATTCACCGTACAAGTAAAAGCTGCTGTAACTCGACCCAGATAATCCGATCTGATAAAAGTTTTATGTATTTGATGAGTCCAGTTCTTAAGACGTCTATAAACTTATTTTTTATCGTCATGCTAGCACCATCTAGTGAAAGAAAAAAATAGCAATTTCTTAAAAGTTTTTATGTTCTTTGTTTCGCCAATAGCGCGGATATACCTGAAATCTTGTCCGAAAAGCCTAAAATAATGAATAGCGACTTAAAAGTAAAGTTTTCACGATGTTTCGTTAATGGGCGTGGCCAATACGCCAGCGCAAATTCCGATGATTCACCGTAACGGTAAAAGCTTAGCTGATCCCATCGTCTCAAAATTTCACACATTTAACATGACTTGTTCTGAAGACATCTACTAACTTTACCCTATCACAAAGAGAGCGCCGCCTAGTGGCAACAAAGAATACAAAGTGATGTCAATGTTTCACCTTTCAAGAACCCGTTTTTTTCGTGTTTCCTGTTTCTTTAAAAGTAGCTTCCCATGAAGAAATGGGATTTCTTTGGGTTATTTCTTTCTTGGGATTTCTTGGGATTTCTTTGGGAAAATTTTGGGTTATTAACACAAACTAATAGCAGTGACTTTAACACAAGTATCCTTTTATTCGAACAAAATCCTCCGATTAAGAACGCGCATTATTCAAGCGCGTCGGTTTATTAAAACAAAGTAACTGCGACTTTGTAATTCCGATGATGAACGATGCTTTGCAGCGACGGAAAAAAAAAAAACCCTGCGAAAAGTCATTACCTCAGGACATGAGCGGTAGCAACCAATGGAAATGAATACACGCGACCCGGGGACCCGAACGAGACTCGTCTCAATTGGGCGGCGGACATAAAGCCGTCAGGAGAGTCGGCGGGGTCGCGGGCGCCGCGGGAAAGTGTTCCATTAAAAAGGAAGCCGCCACGCACGGCCACCGCGGCTTTTACGGCCGCTGTGAAGGACTCGCTCCCATTGGCCGCGCCGGGCGGAAGGTCGGCCGTATAATATACGAGAGTGGTTGACGCCGGAACGGGACGGGCCGCCGGTTGAGAGCCCGCTTTACTGCGAGGATCCCGTACCGGGGCGAGGACTTGAAATCCGTTGGTCTTGAGGGAAAAAGAAAAAAGCGAAATACGTCTTGCGAGGGTCTAATTCAAACAGTCGGCGTTTGGTGTGTTTTATGATTCTACTCTCGATAAATAAATTGGGGGTATTGCGAGAGACTCGCTACATGTTAAACAATACAGCGTTTGTTTTTAGTCAATCGTAGTAACATAACGTAGCGTAATGTAACGTAAAATAATAACATAACAGAATGGAACTGAATGTAATGTAGCGTATTGTAATATAATACCAGGCCTCAATTTGATTTGTCCGCACAATTGTTTCAATTTGCATGTTGGGTCTGCTATGTCAAACAAAAAAAAAACGTAATTTGATTTATTTATTTATTTTTTAAGTCCAGGTATATATATATATATATATATATATATATATATATATATATATATATATATATATATATATATATATACACACACACACATACAAAAATTTCTCTCTCTCTCTCTCTCTCTCTCTCTCTCTCTCTCTCTCTCTCTCTCTCTCTCTCTCTCTCTCTATATATATATATATATATATATATATATATATATATATATATATACACACACACACATACAAAAACATCTCTCTCTCTCTCTCTATATATATATATATATATATATATATATATATATATATATATATATATATATATATATATACACACACACATACAAAAACCTCTCTCTCTCTCTCTCTCTCTATATATATATATATATATATATATATATATATAATAATATATACAGTATATACACACACACATACAAAAATTTCTCTCTCTCTCTCTCTCTATATATATATATATATATATATATATATATATATATATATATATATATATATATACACACATACAAAAATTTCTCTCTCTCTCTCTCTCTCTCTCTCTCTCTCTCTCTCTCTCTCTCTATATATATATATATATATATATATATATATATATATATATATATATATATATATATATATATATATATATATATATACACACACACACACGTTTAGCAACTTTTCAACCCGGAGTCGTCAACTTCGGCAATCGTTTGAGTCAGAAGCGCTAAAGGAGACGTCAGCGAGCGTCGAGGGCGTTTTCCCGCACGCCGGCAGCCCGTCCGTAGCATCCGCCCGCACGTCTGACGTCCCCGGGCCAAAGCTGTTGTGCATCAAATGAATTTGATGAGGTCTGGCTTCACGCTCGGTACAGCTGGCTCATTAAACACTCCAGTAGGCGCATTAGCATTTTTTGCTTTTTGGGATAATGACAATCCATAAGGGCTTACATGTGTTTTGTTTGCCCGCCGCCAATCAAGGACATTTGTCTGCATTACGACTCTTAATACAACTTATTAGGCTTTCACGGTCGCCGCGCCGCCGCAAAACCCGAGCGCGCTCCACGTAATGACGCCAATATTCGCTTTGATTCCGTCCCCCGTGCGCACGTGTCAAGCGACTAAATGCCTGCCATATTTCCAAATATCACCCTTCGGAGTGGCCGCTTGGTTTTAATAACACAAAGTCGTCGTCTGCGTGTAGCCGGATTTTTGCGAACGGGCGGGAAATGTCTCTGATTCGCCCTATCTGCTTCAGTGTACATGCCTGCGCTTTTTGCTTTGTTTTTTTCACTTAAAGCAAAGTGGAGATTCGCTAAATTCTCCAGATCCGCTTTTATTATTATTATTTAATCATAAACCATAGTTATATTTATAAATCATTCTATTTTCCGACAAATGCGCCGGTGACGTCAAGGACATTTTTTTTGATTGGACGGGATTTGGGGAAGCTAATCCCACCTAGCAACTTGGCCTGGATGGATTTTTTTTACGCACGAATAAAAGGTAGGTTCTATACATAATCTACCCGCTTATTCATTATTTAGATATTTTTGTATGATGCTGTATGAATAAATTGAATGCTTTAAATGTTTTATAACTTTTTGTTGCGTATAACGTCATCTACACTACATCAGAATAAATCCAATTGTAGTTACATAGAAATATTTGGGCACCCCTGATCGCAACGGTACTGTGATTATATGTTTTTTTAGGGTTATCGTTATTCATTATTTAGATATTTTTGTATGACGTTGTATGAATATATATAATGCTTTAAATGTTTTTTAAGTTTTTGTTGCATAAAACGTCGTCCAGAATAACTCTAATCGTAGTTACGTAGCCGTATTTGGGCACCCCTGATCGCAACGGTACTGTGATCATATGTTTTTTTTAAGGGTTTATCATTATTCATTATTTAGATATTTTGTATGATGTTGTATGAATAAATATAATGCTTTAAATGTTTTATAAGTTTTCGTTGCCTATAACGTCGTCCAGAATAACTCTAATCGTAGTTACATAGACACACTGCACTTCATTTCCCATTTTCACCAAATGTTTCACGTTGGACTGATTTAATTTTTCATTTCAACTGGCTGACAATCGATAAAAGGAAGCATTGACGAAAGGGTCTTTGAAATAACGACGAAGCGACGAATACGGTTTAGTCCGATTCGGAAAAACGGCGGACTGACGATGTAGCACGAGCGCCGAAGGCGATAACGAACGGCATATCGGCAAAATGATCAGTAGCGCTCTTGATTTTTAGTTTTTTGTATTTGTCTCAGGTTCCAACATAGGTGTCAAATTTTTTTGCGTTTTACTGTACCTCACACTCGGCGTCGGCCCCAAAAATCACCGTCTTTATAGATTCCGACGTTAAATGTGAGCAGGCTCGCAAGGTGAGTTTATCTATCAATTTGAGGACCCCGGAGGGAAGCGTCCAACTATCGGGGGAATCGGCGGCGACAGAAAGCGCTTGAAGGTTGCCGCATTGATGTGGACGTTTTCAAGAAAATCTGTTTCCCTCGCACCCTCCGAGCTCTTTCCATTAACGCGTCAGCTACTTTCGCTCACCGCAGGCATTTGTCCTCATTTATTCTCGTCGAGTGTTTACGTCCGCCGTCGGGCTTGACTGGCCGGATAAGACGCAGAGCGGGAAGAAGATGAAGGGGAATAGGCAACACTGCGAGGAAACGTCCAAAGACGACCGACGTGTCGTACCACGGCCTTGTGGAGTCAAAAGTCCGAGAAATTTGCCGAAAGACTTTACTTTTCATTTTCTAACACCAAAATACTTTGAATATCATTGTAATAAAGACTGAGAACTTCCTTTAGGATATTTTTTTTTTTTTATTTACGAGGGGGAGGTGTTTTTGGTCTCGACCTAAACCCTAACCCAAACCCTAACCCTAACCGTCAATTCTTGGATCCCACTTCTTACGCCAATAGTTGTGGTAATACTTTGTATATCATTGTAATAAAGGCAGAGTTTGTTTGAGGATTTTTTTTTTTTTTTTGGGGGGGGGGGGGTGATTTGGGCCCTGTCAATTTTTGGATCCGACTTCTTACACCAATAATTGTGGTAATACTTTGTATATCATTGTATTAAAGACTAAAAGATTCCTTTAGGATTTTTTATTTTTTGGAGGGGGAGGTGATTTTGGTCTTACTTGTTGATTCTTGGATCCCACTTCTTACACCAATATTTGGGGCAATATTTTGTATAGTATTGTAATACAGACAGAGTTTCTTTTAGGATTTTTTTGGGGGGGGGGTGATTTTGGGCTTACTTGCCAATTCTTGGATCCCATTTCTAGCAAATTTTTAACAGTTTTAACGCTGCAAAAAGCATATTACTTTGTTTTATTTCAGTCTAGTTGTAGTTGCCAGTAATAAATAAAAATTTTGACAATTTTTTGTGAAAAAAATGAACAAACTACTGGACAGCAAGATAAATATCACATAATATCAACGAGGCTCTGATCAATTAGAGCCAAGAATTCAAACCAAAAATGATGAAGCAGCATTTAGTTGTCGAGCTACACGCAAAGGAAATAAGCTGCCCGAAGGGGAAAAAAAAAAAAAGCGAAGGCGACATATGTGTTATAACCCGTCTACGGTTGCGAAACGGCGACATCTTTCATCTTAGCGCCGTCATTTTGGAGCTATTACATCTGGATTGGTCCCACGGCTAAAAAAAGAAAAAAGGCAATTTGTAGAGCAGTGCAATATGTAGAGCAAAACAGAAGGCCGTGTCTTCAGACGTGGCGGGCTAACAACGCAGGCGAGCATTATTCGTCTGGAGGCGGCAAGCCCGCAATGACGTTCTCTCTCCGCAGACTGAATCCATTTTTCATTTTTGCCCCGAGGGCAATCGATGACGGGGGTGACGAGACAATGGCGCACCCTGGGCGAGCCACAAAAGGCTCCGAGTGGAACTAGCCTGCTGGCTCCTCGCTCGAGTGTGTACACGTAGCGGGAAAGCTGTACATCCTGCCGTGCTTTTGCCGGGATCCGCTCGGCTTCCCGTCGTTTGTGTTGTTTTTAAAAATCGCAAGCTGCGCCGTTTAGCGGCCTCGCATCCACAGAAATAACAACCGCCTGGCTAGAAAAAAACAACAACAAAAAAAAACCCACAGAAAAACCCCCAAGAGAACCGAGAAAACCAACCTTTTCAATGGTGGATAATATACAGGAAAGGACATTTACCTAATTCCACTTGGAGATTGAGGGCAATAGGTAAAACGGTAAAAATAGGTAAACGGTAAAATGGAGAGTCTGGGATGTAAATCTGATAAACAGAGGAAAATGAAGGATCTTAACCTCCAGTTCTCTATATGCCCAATTTTATCCAAAAGGAGAATAAGGGCAGGAAGAGCACTGACGGCAGCAACCAGTTGGAGACTGTGGAGTATCATACAGATATACAAGGGAGGACTTCAAAGTTTGGAGTCAAATCGAATATTGCAGAAAGTGTCTACATTATTTTTATATGCACAAGACACATTTTGACTGAAGGGAGACTAAGGGCAGCAAGTGACGATTACAACAGTGGAGACTGAGGATTATTAAACGTGACAAACAATGGGAGTGATTTGTATTCCTACAAATCTGAAATCTTTAATTCAATGGGCAACAAGAGACAAACGCAACAAAGTGGAGAATGAGGACTATCAAACTGGTGAGTAACTGAGAAGAAAAATGATCTGCTAGCATCATATATATGCAAGAGAACTGTGTTATTTAATGTGAGACTAAGGGCAACAAGAGATCATTTCAACAAAGGGGAGATAGTGAGCTATCGCACAAGTCACAAACAATAGAGTACTAGGAACATTGTCAATTCTTACTCAGCATGAGAGATTTTATCCAAAAGGAGAATAAGGGCAGCAAGACAACGGACCATTGCGAAAAAATGACTGTGGCGCACCATATGGTTCACCAACAGAAAGACAAGCGACTCCCTCAATCATTTCCAAGCAAGGAAACAATTATCCAAGTGGAGATTAAGGGCTTACTCGGTATTAAATTCGAGTGATGCGTGATGTTCTCGTCCCATTTTGAATAGTCTTAATGGAGCGTTATTCTAATTTCCAACGCAAGCATCCGGCAATCAAAACGAGTCGTTTTCTTGCCTCGCTCGCTTGTTGTTTTACTTTGCGGCTATTTGCCCGAAATCTCCCCGGGGCTGGCGCACTCCATTCCAAACATTATGTCCGCTTCGCCTTGCGAGGGAGGGGCCGGCTCCCCGGGGGCGCATCGCGCACCCAAAGTGTTGGAGAGAGTGCTTTTTATCTGGAGCGCGGATGAGAGAGGACGTCTTTTGCGTCCGGGAACCTTGACCGCGCCGGTGCGCGGCAGCGAGACAAACGTGCGCTTTTTCTTCTTCAGGCTCCATTTGCTCTTCCAAAGTGATGCGCGGCTGAGATGAGAGGATTGAAAGAAGCGCACGCACACACAAACAACACGGTTACAACTGTGAAAGCTCATTAAAATGCCGAGGCCGGAGCCAGAATTCCTCAGGAAACAACATCTCAGCAAAAGATTAGCTTTTTTGGGAAGGGGGGGGATTTCTTTTGTGTGTGTGTGTGTAGGTTGGCATCGAAGTATTTCTACTGTGAAGTTTAGAAGTTGTTGTTTTGTTTTTTTTTCTCTCGGCAGCGACCTTGTCTGAAAGGCATGTGGCCAAGTTGGAGGAAAGTCACAGCTTGATGTAGACTGACTGCATCCAGGGATGGCGGCGGCAGAGGTGGGGGGGTCGAGGTTACTCAATTTGGCCGCGCCTCCCGCGACCGATCTGACAGGTTGCGGCTGGAGGGCTTTTGCGAGAGGAGACTAAATTCAGGTAAGAAAAGAGACCTACTAGCAAACATTGGAGAAAAACTAAGGCAGCAAATGAGTTTTCCAGCAAAAGACACATTTTATCCAATAGGAGATTATGGACGACAACAAAACTGAGTGTGTAGACTGTGGAATATCATACTGCCAGCAAAGATTTGAAAAGCCGAGGGACTTTGGCCAGTATTTTGAGGGTATTTTGCGACAAAGGCAACTTGTTATGCAAGAGGAGAATATGGGCAGCACAAAAGCCAACAGTTCTGGCCAAGGGTGGACTGTGGAGTATCATTCTGCAACAAAAATTGGAGGAGAGGAGGGTTGCTTGTAGGAATTTTGCAGTATGAGTTCATTTTTATCTTATAGGAGACGAAGGGCAGCAAGAACACCAACCCTTTGATCCGACGGTAGACTGTGAAGTCTCATAATGCATGCAAAAAATAGAAGAAATGAATATCTCCTATAAGCGTTTCATTTTATCTAATACGAGACTAAGGGCAGAAGGAGCTTCCTATGTTCTAACTATGAGTAGACTATGGAGTGGCATACTGCTAACAAAATATGGAGGAGATGAGGATATCTGGGTATTTTTCCAGCAAAATTTTATCCAATAGGAGACTGAGGGTGGCAAGACAATCCTCCAGTATCAACATTGTCAAATTCTACAGTTCAAATGGAACACATTAAGATGAGAACTAGTAACTCATTATTTCTCTGCATGAGCCACATTTTATCCAATAAGAGACTACGGACAGCAAGACAAAAAAATGAGTGCAGTAAAATATAGACAGCGGATCATCAAATTGCTGGCAAATAACAGAGAACAAAAACTTTATTTAGTGCTCAGCCTGAAACCCATTTTATCTCTGAGGAGACTAAGGGCTGAGGAATGTTATCAGTAAACTGCAGCAGTACGCATTCTTTTGTGCCATGCTTTTCTTGTGTGAGTGCCTTCATGTTGCACTTGAGGATCTACTCCCATCTCAGCAAGAGCCATTTTATCCAAAGGGAGACTAAGGGCCTTTATATTTACATTGTTATCCATAAACTGCAACACAGTGTAAACTTCAGGACATAACCGCGAAACGCCACCAAAACAAGATGAGACACATTTTATCCAACGGGAGACTAAGGGCCCGGAGGAGTTATTGCTACTATTGATGTAGAAAAATGTGTATTTTTCCACTTACCCAGCCAGTGTTCCCCGGTGATTTTTCCGAATCCCTCGCGGTAGGACTCCCAGGCCCTGAAGAAGCTTACTGAGCCGTCCTCCCGCCGTTGGATCACCTACACAGGACGAGACAAAGCGGGACAAGGCGGGACGGGGGGTTAGCAAACCAGACGGGAGATTCGTCCAGCGTTTCATCCCGCCTCTGTGATGACTCCTTCAAAGTGTTCCAGTTTTGGACCGAGCTCAGTGAGCTCAAACTCACGCCGGACAGAAAATGAAGCCAGCGAATGAACACAAATGAAGGAAGCGCTACGTGTGGCCAAAAGGCAATTTGTCAAAAAAAAAAGAAAAAAGATGTAATTAAACATGGATTGAATTGGAGTGAAGTTCACTGCGGAACCTGAGAAAATTGCTCTCCTCGCACGGAGGAGCCCAAGCGGCGCTTCATCATCCAGCACCTTGAGTTCTAGCTACATCTTGAAGGCAACTTAAGGGGGAGGGCAACACATTAAGTATTGATATACGGTGAGTTGATTACAAATCACGTAGTTTTCGATAAATATATACGCTCCTGGGTCATATTGACCCAGAGATATTATTGCTGTTACTGAGGAGGAATAAAAGGAAGATCTCTTAGTAGAAGGATTCCACACTAAGAACATGTTTCTGAAACTTTTGGATACTTACACATGGATGTCACTACTATTCCAAAATAATAAACAAAACACACAGATATAATTGAAGTGTTACCTTTGATTTTTTGTTAGTTGATTTCTACAATCATCTAGATAGTTTTTGATATATACATAAGCTTCCGGGTGACATTGACCCTGATATGTTATTGCTGTTTCTGAAGTACGAAAAAAAAGAATCAGAAGATCTGTTTCTTAGCAGGATTACACACACACACACAAACACACAAAATGTCTCTGAAACATTTGGATTCTTACACATGACACCGGGTCAAATTGACCCAGGATGTCAAATAGACCCAGGATGTCACTACTATTCCAAAATAATAAACAAAACACACAGGTATAAATTTTGTATTGCCTTCGATATTTTCTTACTTGATTTCTACAATCATCTATATAGTTATTGATATATACATAAGCTTCCGGGTCATATTGACCCACATATGTTGTTAGTGTTTCTGAAGGACGAAAAAAAAAAAAGAATCAGAGGATCTGTTTCCTAGCAGGATTACACACACACAAACACAAACATACAAAATGTCTCTGAAACATTTGGATACTTACACATGACACCGGGTCAAATTGACCCAGGATGTCTTCACTATTCCAAAAAACTCAATATAAGTATTGCCTTTTTTTTACTTTTTACTCCACATAAAAACTAGAGTTTTTGAAATTTTTGAATAAACACACCTCTGGGTCAAACTGACCCGGGGCTATTATTTGCCGTTCCTTGCTAACAAACTTAACACGAGGGTTGATCAAGGCTAACAGATTGAAACTTTGGGGAAAAAAAAAATCCAGTTATATAGCTGTGTTCAGTGGATTTATTTTTCCTTTATAATTATTGTCCGCGCGAAAACCTTGGACTACAGCTCGATACTTTTGCGAGGTCAACCCGAGCGGTTCCTCTGCGGTCCGAGTCAAGCGGCGAGCCGTGGGGTACGGCCTCGGGTTAAAATGTCTCGGACCGGCTCCATTCAATATCCGCCGTCCTTACGCGACCGGCCAGCTCCTTCAGCGGCTTTAATTACAAGCCGACCTTGGGGCCCGCAATCTCGCCGTCTTGACGACAGGACAATTATTACTCTCCCTTCCGGGTAACTAGCTGAATTGAAACGTTTTGGTCTTGGTTTTGCGCCGATGTCGATTGGATTTCGTGTTAGGATAGTTCAACGTTTTGTTTACTTTCAGGTGATTATTATGTTGGAGGAGCCAATATTTTGACGCCAACATAAAGGGCACAAAAGAAAGTCGTTTATTTTTACTCTCTGACATGATTTTTGGCCTGTTTTACTGCCACTTCCCCTCTAGGATTTTTCGTTCTGCCAAAACTTTATATGAAATTGAAATGAGCCACAGAAAATGATAAGAATTTCCCTTTCACGAGGAGAGGTGTTCTATGGATCCCACTTCTGACACTAAGAGTGGTGCTAATACTTTGTTTACTATCTTAATAAAGATTACAACTCTATTTTAAAAAATGGCTAATTAAGGGAGTTTGTTTGTAATTGGACCCCTTTTCTGACTACATTCAAAACTTTCTACATAACTGTAAATTTTTCTGCTTAGTGGATGGGTCAAGCCTTACATCCCATTTCTGATAAATAAAACTAGGAACAATGATTTTCTGTTTGTTGTTTTTTTTTTGGGGGGGGGGTTGATTTTTGGCGTACGTGACAATTCTTGGATCCCACTTCTGACATCAGGAGTTGTGGTAATACTTTGTATAGCACTGCAAAGACTAGGACACAAAGAGGTTTTTTTTTTATTTTTTTGGGGGGGGTGATTTGGGGCTTACTTGTCAATTCTTGGATCCCACTTCTTACACCAATAGTTGTGGTAATACTTTGTATATCAATCTAATAAAGACTAAGAGTTTGTTTAAAGGTTTTTTTTTGAAGGGGGGTGATTTGGGGCTTACTTGTCAATTTTTGGATCCCACTTCTGACACACAGAGTTGTGTTTTTATTCGTCAGGTTAAGGAAAATTCCCACTTCTGACACCAAGCAAAGCTTTTGTATGTAACTGTAATTCATAAACTTCAAGGGTTGTTCATTTGTGGGATGGGTGAATCCTTGCGTCCCACTTCTGACCCCAATTGTCAAAAAATAATAAATCACTGTCAAACAAAGACACCAAGAGATCCCACTTCCAACATCAAAACTTTGGCCAACACTTTGTTATTCTAATCAACGCACAGAAACTTTTGCGGAGTGAGTCAATCCTTGGATCCCACTTCTGACATCACAAATTGCGGTAATACTTTGAACGCCATTGTAAAACAGACACGGACACAAAGCGTTTCTTTTTGTTGTTTCGGGATAATTTGGGGCTTACTCGGATCCCGCTTCAGACATCAAGAGGAGGCAATTTCCGTTTTTGACCTCCGCCGCGACTTTCACATATTTGTTTGAATGTAGCCCGGAGATAAACAGTAATCTTCTATTATCCTACACAGGCGCACAGACAAGTCCCGCATGTGTATCATTTCCCCTCGATGGAATTTGACGCCGTATCTCGAACGGCGCAGCTGAGAAGGTCTGGCGTTGACACCTTTTGAAAGAACAGACGACCACGGGGATTGTCAGCGCGCCGCCATGTTTGCGCTCCGCATCAAAACATCCGCGCCGCCTTCCAAATCCTCGCCGTTTAGCCCGAGGGCAACGGGTGATCAAAGCGCCGTCAAAGCCGAGGTGAAAAACGTCTTATTAGGTCGCCGGCTACTGTAAATATGCTTCATTCATTTCCAAAAAAAAAAAAAAGAAAAAAGGCCATCGACTTGCATAACCAGGCTTTTAACGCAACGCTTCAAGACGGAAAATTGTATTTTCCACGGCAACGGACTAGTTTAAATGAAAAAGATCGATTGTCTTCACCTCCTGCGGAGTTGAGAATCAAAAAAAAAAAATCGAGGCTGAAACTGGGACAGTCAGAACGTCTCCGTTTTGCAGTTCAATCTTTTTCTCTCGGCGCCGGCTCTTAGGTATTAAATTCTTTATATGTGCTGTTCTACATGCTCCGGCAAGTCTAAACAAGTCATTTTGGCCCCGGAATTACCTCCCGTCTTGTCTGCTTTGCGACCTATTCAGACATGACTGAAAGAAAACTGTCAATATGGACGCTTTGAGGTCGCCCGTAATCTGCCAGCAAAGTCGGGAAATTGCTGGCAGGGAAACAAAAACACAAAGGCGGCTCCAGCTAAAGTCACACACGTTTCAAGAAGCGCTAAAAAAAATAGTGGTTGACCTGCTCAAGTCTTTGCTAGCCAATAAGATTCATCGATGTTTTGGATTATTTTGGACCGGTAATCTTGTTTGAACGTACTAGCGAATACATTCGAAATATACTTGCAAATACATGTACAGTACATGAATGTACTCGTGGGCTAAAAACAAAAAAACAAACAAATAAAAACAAAGTAGTTGTTCCCATATTGCCACAGGTGATTTGAACAATGTTGCTTGATTTTTTTAACATGTTAGCATAATATAGGCCAAAGGCAAAAAAAAGAAAATAGCCCTTTTTTCTCTTCTTTTTATATATATACTGTGTATATATATATATATATATATATATATATATATATACATACATATATATATATATATACATATATATATATATACATATACATATACATATATATACATATATATATACATATATATATATATATATATATACATATATATATATATATATATATATATATATATACATATACATACATATACATATACATATACATATATATACATATACATATACATATATATACATATACATATACATATATATACATATATACATATATATACATATTTATTTATTTATTTGTTTGTTTTTTTTTGTACATAGTATGGTGTTTTTGAGAAGCATATAGCAAGGCCGGAGGGACTGACAAGAAAAATCGGCCTGACATATAGACTCAGCCATTAAGAGCCCGGGCCAATTCGGCGTCAGCCAATTAACAGTCAGTACCTCTCGTGCGGAGATAAAAGCCATTCTTTCAAGTGAAACTTCCCGGCGGGCATCCCTCGCGTTGTCAATTCCGTCTTAACCGAGGATCCGCGCCGCTTTTCCCGTCGGATAAACCTTCCCGATTCCTCGGGATTAGCTCGCGCCCAAACCCGGCTCCCCGTCTACCTTTTTGAGATTCGCGACCGGAGATGGTTCTCCTCGGCGGATCCAAAAAATAGAAGCGCGGCTTTATAGAATTAGCGGCGACGAAGCATAATAATGGGGGCGCGCTGTCTGGAACGGCTAATTCAGCAGACGTCAAGATGTTCAATCGAGCGAGTCAACCGGGCCCCTTCAGCGCTAGCTAGCATGAGACGTTTCAATGCTTCTTGGATTGTTAGCCATTCGGCCGATTCTTTGGTAAATTTGCCTTTTGTATCAAAGGGTGTGAAAATATTTAATTCATATAATTATCGTCACACATTCACACAACCCTGTTAAATGTTCTTCCGCGTGTTTGTTTTGCCGCCTTTTTGTTCAGGAAATGACTTGCTAACTCTCGCTAATATATGTTGTAATAGTACGTAGAGAAACGTGGAGTTGCCACGTGAAAATCATTTTACCTTCAAACGTATTTGCAGGTACATTAATACGATTGAACAGTTTTCCAAATACGCTCAAATGAACTTATGGCTAAATGCTAAAAACGTAGCATGATATCCCATAATTCCACGAGGTATTGTTACACATGGTTGTAAAAAATAAATCAATAAATAGATGTTATTGTCCACATTATTTCAATACGTTAAATAATAAAGTGAAAACATTGTTTGTTTTTTATGTCTGTTTAGCATTTTTATTTCCATAATGCTATATGTATGTGCAAGCTAATTCCTGTTACATCGATCGTTTTCCCATTTGGCCAACAAATATTTTTAAACGTATTTGCAAACGCAAGAATGCTTTCCCATAATCCCGCGAGGTATTGTTACACATGCAAAAAAAAAAAAAAAAAATATATATATATATATACAATTATATTTTGCCAAGGCCCCCCAGGAATGAGAATACTTTTCGCACCCCCACCCACTTGACAACCTGACTGTAAATACGATTATTATCTATAAAAATAATATAATTATAGCTAAACCTGTATCCTTTCGAACAACAACTAAAGAAAAATAAACAATATAAACAAACATTCAACAATCATTGACTATTTTTTACAGCGTTTAAACGGTTACAGCTTAGTCTAAAACTGAGAAAAAAACTAAGTGCATCACACACACACACACACACACACACACACACATATATATATATATATATATATATATATATATATATATATATATATATATATATATATATATATATATATATATATATATATATATGTATATTTAGAGCTAGCTAACCTAGTTCGGCAAAGAAAGGCGAGTTGGGCGCCAGGCCGGCACCCGACGCTCCGCCTGGGTCCCCGCGGTTGGATTTGCATGCGTGGCATTAACCTCTCTGTAATGGCGGCAGTAAATGAAGGCTACTTAACAAGGCGCCTTAAGCACTTCAGCAGGATTTCTGTCAACGGCAGGGAGTCGGCGCCGCGCGCAGACGGGACGCGCCGACAGCCCGAGCGGAACACCGGCCGAGAATCAACATAAGCTCCTTGGCGACAAAAAGAAGACGGGGAAAAAAAAAAACAGTTTGCGGGAGATTTACAATCTGGCGCGCGAACGGGCGGGAAGTCAAAGGCGCTAGCTTGCGCCGTTAGCGGCGCGTTATTAGCGCGGCGAGCCTTTACGCAAAACATACCAGCGCTAGCTAACAGTTTGATGAGCAATTATGATTACGGGATGAATCGGATGATGAAAAGTGAGAAGATTTTCCAAAGCAACATATGCCGGTGAATGTTTTATAATCCTATTAGCGAGACAGATGTGTTGGCGACGCAGCGGGAGCAGACGGAGAAACGTAATCATCCTCCAGCATTTTCTTGCTTTTTACGTACGCCGTCGCCGATGAGATTATCGCTGGCTGTCGCCTTGAAAGAGAAACCCCGTTTGCCATATGGGCGACAAAGACGGAAAGCTGCTGTTTTGGTTAGCGACAGAGTTCCAAGGGGCGCAAAATCACAACGGCGGTTCTCAAATGGAGGTGCGAGGACAGCTGGGGGTGCCTGAAGGGACCTTGTCCGGGATTTTCTTCATATCAGCCGATGCAATTTTTTATTGGACTTTAATCACGTGGGTGAAAACTACCGTCATTTTTTTGTACTTAATTACTCGTTACGTGAATTTTTGATGAATCTAAAAATAATGAAAATTTCTCAATTTCATGAAGCAATTGCTTGTGATTTTTTGATGATCGATGCCTTAATAAAAGAATTTTACTCAAGGAAAAATCGGACACAAGCTTCTAATAATACTGTGAATACTATGAATAATACTGTGAATAATAGTGAATTATTTAGGAAAATTTTATGGTCGGTTAAAAAAAAAATACGTATAAATATTATACATACCATTTTGCGATTTATTAATGGAAAAAAATCTATATAATAAATGTATGTAAACAATGAAGAAAAAAAAAGAATTTTATGATTATGATAGGCACTTAATTTTGTGTTGAGTAAAATTTGCGATTTATTATTATACTATTATTTAGATTTTATTAATCACTGGCACAATGACAAAAATACACATTTATGAAGTTTTTAAGTCACTTTTTTTAGTAAATTTTTGAGGGTTTTACAGAAATTTGAAAAAGTTTCAAGCTTTTTCAAGGTTTTTTTGAAGGTCTTGGAAACTTTTTCAATATATATATATATATATATATATATATATATATATATATATATATATATATATATATATATATATAATGGGGGGAATATATATATATATATATATATATATATATATATATATATATATATATATATATAAAATGGAGGGAACTTGGCAAAAAATATCATTGGTTGAGAACTACTAACATGAATGTTGTGCGCTTTGCTTTGTGCTGCTGTTTTGATTAGCAACAGCATTTAAGTGTGAACGGATATAATTACTCCCTTTTTTACTCGATGACTAAAAGTGAGATCTTTCATTTTGGAGGAAGTCGTTTCTAAATAGGACCTCACTCCTTACTTACCGCGTATGAAAAGTCGAGGGGAAAAAATCTGCTTAAAAGCTAATACCGGAGGAAGCAAAAGTGATTTTTTTGAAGGTCTTGGAAAAACGTGAAGAGGACACACGTGCATCCGCGAGCAAGACATTTTTTTTCGCCTATTTTCTTTCAAAGCAGTAAACTAAAACATGAAATATTGAGGCCGACGGTCGGGAACGGGGGGGGGGCACTCAAACAGACGGGAAGGCGACATCGAAGATGAAACTTTTACATTTCTCGGAATGGTATATTTGTGGGCGACTTGTGATAAAAGCCCCTCCGGCATTTGATGATGCGGGTCCCTTCAATAATGCACGGCGGGCTTATTTTTACAGCGTATACCTTTTAACACGAGTCGCAATCGGGGATGTTTAAAAGCTAGCTCAAATATGTTTGTCCACTTCCAGCGATACATCTTTTAGTATTTGCCAGCGTTTCTACTTTTGCGTCCGGAGATTGCAAAGTCAAAAGATTTCAGAGTTCCTATTTCCTTCCGTTGTTTTCACGTTTTTCGGAGCAGTTGGTGAAAATTTACGTTTCGTGGTTGTCGGTTTTTTTTTTCAGGGTATTTTATTTTTCTGTGAGGGTTCTATTATTCTACACTCTCTATTAATGTGCTAACTTTTTGTTCTCATTTGCATTTTCCGACACCTAGACGAGTTTTATTTCCCGGTTGTCGTTTTTGGCGTGTTTTCACGCTAACGTTTTCACGGAAATGGAAACTTCATTGCAAACTTTTAGTTTTGTCTTCTATGGGTGTAATTGAGTTTGTCGGAAATAAAATCCATATCGTGTTCTACGGTTATCGCTCCAATTTGCTCGTCAAAAGCTATCGTTCTTATTCTACGCTATCGCAACATTTTTTTGAACGTTTCCACATCGCAATATACCGTATTTTCCACACTATAAGGCGCACCGGATTATAAGGCGCACCCTCAATTAATGACACATTTGAAAACATTTTCCATATATAAGGCGCACCGGATTATAAGGCGCACTCTCAATTAATGACATATTTTCAAACTTTTTCCAAATATAAAGCACACCGGATTATAAGGCGCACCCTCAATTAATGACATATTTGAAAACTTTTTCCAAACATAAAGCGCACCGGATTATAAAACGCACCCTCAATTAATGACATATTTTCGAACTTTTTACATATGTAAGGCGCACCGGATTATAAGGTGCTCCCTCAATTAATGACATATTTTTGAACTTTTTCCATATATAAGGCGCACCGGATTATAGGGCGCACCCTCAATTAATAACATATTTGAAAACCTTTTCCATATATAACGCGCACTGGATTATAAGGTGCACCCTCAATTAATGACACATTTTAGAACTTTTTCAATCACAATATAGTAATACCCACAGTAATAACAATAATGACTTAAATAACTCTCAAAAGCATAATAACTCAATGTCAATATGAGCAACCTCGTTCAACTGTAAACACACAAAAGAAACAGGTAAAGCTTACTTTATCACTTCATTCCCCATCTACCAATCCCAATATTGATCCATAAATAAGGCGCACCTGATTATAAGGCGCACCATCAGCTTTTTCGAAAAATTAAGGCTTTTAGGTGCGCCTTATAGTGCGGAAAATACGCTAAATTCCGTTTCCTCTTTCTGATTTTGCCGTCACGTTTTTCTCTCCGCGAATTTGTCGAACAAATGTCCTATTTCTTCTTCTATGGTTATCACATTTTCGTTACTATTGCGTGACAGGAAGTGGCTTTCATTTCCTGTGGTCGTCATCACATTTTCTCGACCCTCTCCCTTTCATCCCGCTCAGGCGCCCCCCATTCTTCTTCTCGCCTCCCTCCGGCGAAGCGCCCGTTCCCCGGAGTCGCCGCCGCGTCACGGCGCTATGCTAATGCGGCTGCGGCATATGGCTCATTCCTTATTTAAGCCGAGCCCGAAGAAACAGACTGCGAAGCTCGGCGTCCCGGGCTTCCCGCCCGGTTCCGATGGCGCCGCGTTGATCTCCTAATGAGGCTGAAGTGCGATGGCAATCGGCTCAGCACGCCGGGCGGGATCAGCGGCCGCCATCGGAGAGCCAAATCCTATTAGGGGAGCGTTACACCTGCGAAAGGTGTCGCAAAGCTTTGCCGCTTTAGTTTTTTTTTTTTGGGGGGGGGAGGGGGTGAGGATGAGAGACGGGCCGGCGACGGCGCTCCGTCCCGTCACGCCGCGCTGAGCAATCCCTCACTCTGACAGTATCGCTTTATTTGATGATTGTGAGGTCGCGACCTTGCCCGTCTGGCAAATTCGCTGTCACGCCGACGCACTCCGAGTGACGCCCGCGCGACGGGGGTCCTGTCACCGCGGGGGGAAACAAACAAACAAAAAAAACAAAAAATATCCTGTGTCATCACTTTCAGATGTCAAACAGGATTTTTTTTTTTTGATACAGACGCGAAACGTAGAAACAGAAGCTTGTTTGTTTATGGAATTGGCCAAAAATGGTCATTTTGGATACCTTGTATCGGTGTTTTTCTACCCTCTCACCCAATAAAAATCGGCAAGGAATCAGATTAATAAGCATGCCTGATATTCATTCATTCGTTGCCAGCTAAATTCAAACGATTCTTGTTCTTAATATCACAAACAAACGGACAAAAAGGTAAGATTGAAAGTCTGCGCTGCATAAAATGTATAAATACGTCTTTGGGATTGAATGACTTTGGTATTAAGAAAAACAAATTTTCAGGATAGGTACAAATTCTAGGGATTTCCCGATCAAATAACGATATCGGTCCGATAGGAACCCTCATAAACTCCCCCCCACATCAATTAAAGATGAATATTCCCATAATAGTCCTGATCCAAAATATGTAACAAATATCAGTCCCATATCAATCCCTACACCCAAAGCCCACCCAGAAAAGGTCCATTTAAAAAAAAAATACATCAATCAAGAATGAGTATCGATAGTCGCGATTGGATACAGATATCAGATATCAGTCTGTAAAAAAAACAAACAAAAAACACCACAATAATTCAGGATCGGTACCAATACTTGGTTAGTCTCGATCCAATCCAGATACCAGTCCGATGTTAACCACAAAAATATCCCACATCAATCAAAGATTAATGCAGATACTAGGATACTACTGATCCAATAACAGATATCAGTCCCCTATCAATCCCTATACCCCAAAAAACTACATTAATTCAAAAAACAAACACACACATCAATTTAGGTTGAGCGCTGATACGAGCATATGCCCGATCCAATAATGATATCAGATATCAGTATGACAACCAAAAAAAAAAAAATGAGAGAAACACACCCATTTAGGATGAGTACCAAGACTAAGATATTTCCCCGATACAAAACTAATATCAGATATCAGTCATATATCAACCAAAAAAAAAAAACACAATTAAGGATGCTTACTAGTTATATTGGTATCAAATACAGTCAATACTCAATCTGGTATCGGTCGGAAAAAGAAGGTGTTAAAAGGAGTCATTCTTTTGAAGGATAAGTTAAAAGTTTTAAAGGAAAAGGGCAGGAAAATGGCCATCTCGCCGCTAACTTGACACGTAGCGCCAATTGACACGTTTCTTCTTGTTCTCCGGCGCTTAAGCAGCTGAAAAGGTCTCAGCAAGCGTGTTTCCCTCAGACTTAACCTTTACGTCCTCAGCCGACTCCTGTAGAAATGTGAGGCTAAGCGTCTCAAAAAAAAAACAACAAAAAAAAAAACCAAGCGGGAGCAACAAGAAGGCGGCAAAGCACTACGTGAAACTCATCAAATCACTTCATCATAGTTCCTTGGCGAGAAGATATCACAAGATGCTGTCAAAGCAATACAGTGGACATCTTGGTTTTTTTATTACCCCCCTCCCAAAAAAAAACAAAAACAAAAAAAAAAAACAATGGAGCTAGTCCTGGTTAGAGCTTTCAGATGAAGGCGTGGCTAAATGTGGGGTGGAGCTAATAATTTGACTCCACCCATGCATATTCTAAACTATTTTTTTGGCATCTTAAATGGACCGCCATCTTGTGACGTCACACGTACTGCTTTGGTAACATTATATCCAGAGAGTGCGCTCTCTGCTGGGGTCAAGCGGTACTGCACTTATCTCAGGCATTTCTGACATTTTTCGACCAAAACCAGTCTCACTCTTTCACGGCCCGTTTGCGCAAAATGGATGTCGAAAGGTAGAGTTAGCTCCACCCCCAGTTGGTGTCAGTGTGGGCGGGGTTAAGTTTAGCCCCTCCCCATTGTTGTGTCAAGCTGCAGCTATTTAAACAATATTTTTTTTATATAATTAGCAATAAGAATTTTACATAAAAACTAAAGCTAAGAAAAAATACTGAAGAATATTGAAAAAAATATATATGTATGTTTCTTTTTGACAACTTTTTGATTTATTTAGCCCCCAAATTAATTTTTTAGGAATTTATTTGTAGGAAGTTATGATCTTCTATGGCGGTGATTTCTTTTATTTTACCTTGTTAAACAATTAATTAGAAATGAATCAAAATTAAGTTGTTTTTTCAAACTTGTCCAGCATCAAACCTTTTTTCTAACTTTTTAAAAAGCATTGCAGGCCACGTATTTGAAATGTATTTTTCACACAGGCTGCGGGCCCCAAAATTGTGTACGGCGTGCCCAAAATGGCCCCCGGGCCATGTTTTGGACACCCGGATTTCATGTGAAACACGCAATTGATGCCAGAAATTTGAAAGGAAAAGAAAAAAAAAAACTTGCTTCCATCCTCCAAGGTCTTCAAATATCCTTCAAATGGCAGGACGACAAAAGCGGATATTAGGTTTATTAAAATGTAAATGCGCCCCCCCCTCCCACCCCCTTTAAGCGCACGGCCCGTTTTCACGCACTAGTTGGCAGACATGAAAAGAACCAATTATTTCTATAAAGTTCATAGCCGGGAGGGGAAAAAAAAAAAAAAAATAAAACACAGTTCTTGATTTGTGCGCTTTGGACAGATTCCAAAAGAATCTGAAAGGAATGAAAACACTTAAAGATGTCATGAGGTGTCAACTCTCCATTAGAGTGCTTGCAATGCCCCCCCCCCGGCTCCCTCGAGGACATCTTGACTTCAGAACAAACCGAAATAAAAGCCTCGGAGGACTGCGCCTCTCTGTGTGTGTGTCTGTGTGTGTGTGTGTCACCGTGTGCACGTTTGTGTCGCCGAAACACATTCAAAATCATTTTTTTCCAAATATAACTTGAAAAAGCGCCGCCGCGTCAATGTTTGTTCACCTCCGGGCGCCGTTTACCGCAGGAAGACCGCCAGTTTTTTGCGAGAAGCAAAATGGAGTATACTACCCACTGTAACCCCAGAAAAGGCAAAAATACACGACTTTTTCAATTAAAAAACACCTGAAGGAAACACACTAAAACTAGAGTTAAATAAAGCCACTAAAAACACTAAAAATAGTGTTAAATAAAGACACTAAAAATACTAAAAAACTAAAAATAGTGTTAAAGACACTAAAAATAGTGTTAAAGACACTAAAAATACTAAAAATAGTGTTAAATAAAGACTCTAAAAACACTAAAAACACTAAAATTGTGTTATAATAAAGATTAATTAAAATAAGATTAAGATTAAGATCATTAATTAATCTCGATTAATTAATTAAGATAAAAATTGGGAATATTCAATATCTTTTTTTTCCAAATTGATACCAATATAAATACGTAACTCTTGATTAGTCACCGATACCAAGTACCGATACCACTCATACTTTTGATACTTTTGAAAAAAAAAAAAAAAATTTGACCTAACAAAATACAAAAAAAAAAGCCTGACACATTCAACGGACACAAATAAATAAGACATTCCGTCTTTGTCACAGCTGTGTCCATTTATCCTCTACCGAGGACACCGGGACTTAGAAGGGTAACTCAATTGAGTCCAAAGATAGAGATACCGTGCTAGAAAAATGCGTCACGAAAAACAAAACACAGTAAAACACACAAAAAAAATCATAACATTTCAATCAGAAAATGGCAACGCTGCAAAGGTAAAGCCAAAATAAAGAACTAACGCTATAAATAGCATTTGAAAAGTTCTGTCTACATAACGAGCAGGAAAATGAGGGTTTAGATCCCCAAACTTTTTTTTGGTTAGTGTTATACATTCCTTCCTATGGGAAAATGTGTCCGCGAGAAACCTATCTTGAGTCCGTTTTGTTTACCTGGCAACAAAAAGCATCGTGTGGCATTCCAACTCCGTTCAGTTTCGGCTCCGGGCCACTTTTTCGCTGGCGCATTTGAAAAGGGGCCGGCTTGGTGCGCGAAAGGTAGCGGGCCGGCCAACTCACCGTCCAGCCGCCTCCGTCCGTGGTCATGTCGCAGTAGACCTGGAAGCCGGTGGGGTGGTGGACGGGGAACACCGAGTAGATGCCGTCCTCCCGTTGGCCGCTGGCGTACAGGTCGCCGCAATCGCGGGGCCGCGAGCCTGCCCCGCCCGGGGAGGGGAGGGGACGGCAAAACAGAAACGCACATGAAACACTCTGATCAAAAACGCAACTCAACGCCAACGTTTCGTTTTTGCAGTCATTCCATTTCCGAGGCCCGCTTCTGTTTCTTTTCAAACCAAGGGCAAATTGATTGGAAGAGGAAATCAAGAACTACATTGCCAAATTGTGTTAAACATGTGCCTTCATTTTTGTTCATTTTTATATGGTGAATATTCAGCAGATGGGCTCAAAAAAAGCCATAATAAAACCATGACAATACTGATAATTAGTATTTGATTTAATGAGGGAGGGGGGGGGGGGTAAAAATCAGCCAATTTGTAAATGCTTGGCACTGTTCGTTTTTCTTTTCAAACCAAGAACAAATTGACAGGAAAAGGAAGTCATTTATTGTCAAATTGTGTGAAACGAATGCTAACATTTTTATACGTTATTTCCTAACTGCTACTATTAACGCTAAAGCTACGCTAAACATAAGAATGTTTAATAGTTTCTGTAAGTAACATTAAATCCAATTTGTTGCTTTTTAATGGCTTGACAGGAGCAGTTCATTTTTCTTTCCAAATTGAGAGCAAATTGATTGGAACATGACAAGTTAATGTCAAATGTTGTTAAATGTATGCTAATGTTTTCAAACGTTATTGCTAACTGTGATTATTAATGCTAAATTGGAACATGAAGTAATTTATTGAAATTTATTTTGAAATTATTTAAAAAACCTTCAATGCTTTTACACAGTTTTACATGGGATTACAAAATGTTATATTCTTTTATTCGGTTTTGTAGGGATTTGTCATTTTAATAGTTGCAAATAATCATAATATTTAAGTTCTGGAGTTGCTGCACAAAATTGTTAAAAAAAAACAAAAAAAAAACTAACCAGCTAGCTTGCCAGCAGCGTTAGCGCTATCAAGAATTTTTGCGGTTTTCCCCTCCGTTTTGATTTATTCCTGGGGTTTCTTCCTCCTGCGAGACGAGCAAGACGCTGACGCGGCACAAACTCGCTCACGCTGGGTGAAGAAGGTCACTTTTGATTTATGTCCGCTTGTCTTTGTTCTCGCTGAGCCGAGTTCATGTAAACACGCTTTTCCGGCGTGATCGCGCCCGTCGCCGGCTGCGATTTTCGATGCCGGCGAAAAATGGATTCATGATGAATGACTGCCGAATTGTATTAACTCTTATGGAAATATAAAAAGATGAGTGTGGAGACAGATATGAAATGAGTGGAAAAAAAGACTCCGGGGAGCTGAAATTTCACCTAACGTGAATACATGTGTAATATTGAATGCATATGACTTTATGTGTTTATGTTATGAACACGTCAAAAGCTTGTTTCACTCAATAAGAACGATTATAAACGACCTGCTAGCATGTTTTTAGCATGCTAGCAAATGTAGCATTAACTCTTATGGAAATATGAAAAGATGAGTGTGGAAACAGAAAAGAAAGGATTGAAAAAAGGACTCTGGGGAGCTGAAATTTCATCTAACGGTGAATACATATGTATATTAATGAATGCATATGACTATGTGTTTATGTTATCAACACGTCAAAACCTTGTTTCATTCGATAGGAACGATTAAAAATGACCTGCTAGCATGTTTTTAGCATGCTAGCAAATGTAGCATTAACATTACCAATATTTTTTTTAATATTAGAGGAAACCAACGTTTGTATACAGACCATTTTATATATATATATATATATATATATATATATATACATATATATATATATATATATATATATATATATATATACTGTATATATATATATATAAACAAAGCTAGTTATTTATGAATATTTAGTGCGGTTCACAGATGTAGTCATTGTTAAAAATGAAGTGGAGCATGCTAATCATTAAAGTGACTCAGTGGGTAAAAAGAGAAGAAAAGGCCAAAGCCAAATTGATATTTAAGCGGGAATAAAAGGCATTATTTGTCACGGATTTGGCCAAGTCGACTCAACTCCAGCTGTTTTTACCAAAACACACTTTAGTCCGCTTTGAAATAGTAACAGGGTACAAAGGGGCAATTTTCTTGATTAAAAACATAACCACAATGTGAAGGTTTTTTTCCACACAAACACTCTAGCCACACAATTTGGTGTGCTGTGTTCCATTTGGGGGTGTGGCCTAGTTGATGACATCATGAGCCCGGAGCAAGGTTCGTAGTTAACGCCAATCATTGTCATTAAAGAAAAATGCATATTTTATAATATTCTACATTGAGTAGTGATATCTTGAAATAAGTCCCGGAATCGTCTACCTATGCGAGTACCGATACCCTGAAATCACAACATCTAGTATTGTCCATGGGTTGCGAGTACTGATATCTTGAAATAAGTCCCGGTATCATTTACCTTTGGAAGTACCGATACCCAGAAATAAGTCCTGGTATCGGCTCCATCACAACACCTGGTATTGTCTACTGTTGTGAGTACTAATACTTTAAAATAAAGCCTGGTATTGGCTCGATACAATACGAGGTATTAGCTTGTACCAACACCTTGAAATACTGTCTCATATCAGTGCTATCATGACACCTGGTATCGTTCACCGTGGCGAGTATTGATACCTTAAAACAATACCTGGTATCGGCCCTATCACAAGACCTGGTATCATGGACTTACGAGTGCCGATACCTTAAAAGAAGGTCTGGTATCGGCACTATCACAACACCTAGTATTGTCCATCGTTGCCAGCCGTGATACCTTGAAATAAGTCCTGGTATCCTCCCTATCACGACACCTGGTATCTTCCACCGTTGCGAATACTGATACCTTGAAATGAGGCTTGGTATCTCTCCTATCACAACAACTGATATCGTCCACCATAGTGACTGCTCGTATCGGCCCGATACAGTACACAATATCAGTTTGGGTCGTGTGTACAGATACTGTGAAAAAAGGCCTGGAGCCAGCCTGATTCCTGGTTATTTGTTATCGCCGCACGTACCGATACCCGGTATCGATACTCGGTATCGCTACTTGCCCATCCCCAGTCATAACTCTCAAAGCAAAAAACGTATGAAAATTGCAAATCTACGACGCCATTTCTGAAACGTGCTCCTTGCGAGTTGAATTCAAAATTCAAATAAAAACGGAGAAAATTGACGACGGAAGATACGGTTGTATTTCCATTCCTGATAAATATTAGATGAAAGCGAGCGCGGTTTGCGCCATGAAACACGCGCGACTCGTTCGTCGGATGCCAGATGACCCGTGAGCCCTGACAGACAGCTGAGCCGACAGGACACCTGGCGCCGCCGGGCTTTTTGTCGAAAATAATGAGAACGCGGCGGCTCGGCGAGACGGCGGCTGACAGGACCCGGCGCCGGCGGTCACGGCGGCGCTGACGATGCGCCCGTCAACGGCGGGCTGACGACACCTTCCTGTAATGGAGAACGGTCTGCATACAAACGTTGGTTTCCTCTAAAATAAATAAAATAATAAGAGTGGTAACATGTTAATGCTACATTTGCTAGCATGCTAAAAACATGCTAGTATACGCGGGTTATTTTTAATCGTTCCTATGGAATGAAACAAGCTTTTGACGTGTTAATAGCAGAAACACATAAAGACCTTTCCACATACTTCGAAAAAATTAAACCTTGAATCAATTAAATTTCTCCATTCAACCCCAAAGTCGTGTTTTTACGTATTTTGTTGTTGTTTGTTTTAAGAATCCAGCTATCCAAATCCTTTGTACTATTTAATTTTGACACTTTTTTGTGTTTGGCTAAAGGAGGGTCTAAAAAGTTCTGGTTACAAAACAAGTCAAGTACTCAAGTAATAAATTACATTAGGTAATTGAGTATTAAAGTAATTAATCGATTGTTCGAGTACTAAAGGAATCAATTACTTTAGATCCCACAATAGTCTGATTTACAAAAGTAATCGATTGGTAGATAATTAAGTAATGAAATAATAGAAAATAAAGTATGAAGTCATCCATTATTTTAGTACTTAATATCTAACAATTGATTGCTTTTGTACTTTACACTCTTGGCCCTGAAATATTGATTGCTTTAGGATTTGAATATCCCTAATCCAAAGTAATTAATTGGTTCCAAAGTCTTAATTGTTTACTTTAGCAATTAAGGACTCAAACTACTAAAGTAACTAAATTAATCAATTACTCTGGCTACTTAAGTACTTTTTGCACTAGAGTACTCATCAATTGCGCTAGGCATTTACTTCAAGTAATCAATTAGGTCTTAATTACCTAAAATAGTTTATTACTTAGCTACTAAAATACTTTTGGCACGATAGCACTCATCGGTGTCTTAAGGTATTTAACCAAAGTAATTGTTTGGATCTTAAATACGATAATAATCGATTACTTTAGCTACCAAAGTAATTGTTTGGATCTTAATTACGATAATAATCGATTACTTTAGCTACCAAAGTACTTTTGGCACTAAAGTACTCATTAAATACTCTAGATATTTACCTTAAGTAATTGATTAGGTCTTAATTACGATAATAATCGATTACATTAGCTACCAAAGTACTTTTGGCACTAAAGTACTCATTAAATGCTCTAGATATTTACCTTAAGTAATTGATTAGGTCTTAATTACCGAAAACAATCGATTATTTTAGCGGCTAAAGTACTTTTGGTACCAAAGTACTCATCGATTAATCTAGGTATTTAAAGTAATTGATTAGTTAGTTACTGAAAATATGCAATTACTTTTGCTTGAAAACATATGAGGCTGCGGGCAGCCAGGTAGTCTCCTCTCGGAGCATTGTGATGGTTTCTCATGCACATAATTTTCTTTTTTGTTTTTGGAGGGCTTACCGTTTGCGCAGCCTTTGAAACGCGCGCCTCTCGCCGGCGCCCTCTGCAGGTCGGCCTTGGTGCGCGCCTTCAGACCTACGTTTTCTTTCTGCATGGCGTTGAGGGCGTCACTCACCGAGTTGACCACCTTCACCATGTTTACTTGGCTGTCTGACAGCAGCTGCCGAAAAAAAAAAAATGCATTTCAAGGTGAAAAGAAACATATTTGCAGTGTTTTATGTCAAAACGGGCAATGTTTCAAAACTCTAATGCGAAAGAGTAACCTGAGCTTGCAAGCCATATCGGAAATTATGATCCAGTCTGTCTAAGTGTCATTGAACGCACCAGAAAAAAGTGACAGAGGCGAAAAAGAAAAAAAAAAACATTTTCAAAGCTAATTATAAAATAATAGTACTGTCTTTGTCTGTCTCAGATTAAGGCCGGTGTAAAAAAAAAAAAAAATTGAAAATTGAAAATTCCCACTTTCAAGTCAGAACATAACAGAATTCTTACTTTGAAAAGCTGTCAAGATTCTCATTTTTATCTCAGAAATTTAACTTCATTCTCGGAATTCTCATTCTAGACAGAAGAATTCTCCCTTTAACCATGAAAATTTTGACCATGAGAATTACTCATTGAATAGAAAATCCTTAGAATTCTGAAAATAACAAGAATGTTGTATTCAAAATGAGAATTTTACCTTTAAAATGAGAAATCTTGACTTAAAAAATGAAAGTCAGAACTTGGACTGTAAAGTCAGGAATCTGAGAAGTCAGAATTCTGACTTTAAAGTGTAAAAAGCCAAATTATTCATTTAGAATAAATATAAAAAGCTGAAAATTCTCAGAATGTCAAAATTCATAAGGACTGTAGATGAATGAAACCAGAATTTTGACTCAAATGAGAACTTTACAAGAGGACTACTGAGAACAAAATCAGAATTCGGAGATTCCTCATTTCCATACATTTTCGTGAATATGAAAAATAAATATTCGAAAGAGTGCCTGGAATCAAAGAGAAAAGCGTCATTATGATAACTGCATCATCCAAAGACATAGAAAGGGCAACACGGCAGCACAAAGGCCCTGCGGGAAGCCTTGTGATGAATGTGCCATCCCAGCCCCCGGTGCGACCCCCCCCCCTCCCTTTGATGAAAGGGGGTCATTTGGACGCGGCGCCCCGGTTGGCTAACGGCCCCGCTCTGCCAGGTGTTTGGCCTCGCACGCTTGCGCTCGCATTTTCGTGTTTCAAACGCCTTTGTTGCAACAAATTTACCTGTGGGGGTTGCTATGGTCACGTGACATACAGTGATGTCATCGAAGTTAGCAAAACTGGCTGGAGGGGGGCGGGGGCAATGGGACAAAGGCCCCTGGTGTCCAAGATGCATTTTGGGTATGGTTTGTCAAACAAAACAAAAAAATTCTCCGAATCAATTTAACTCATTCAATCCCAAAGACGGAATTTTACGTTTTTTTTTATATACAAACACACACATACACAAATAGGTGGAATTACATGCATTCCAACTATTAAAGAAACCAAAAGTAATTGGCTACTTTGGTAATCAATTACATCATTGATTACTTCTAATTTACTTCTAGGTATTTTTAGGCCCTCCTTGAGTAAAAAAAAAAAAAGTAAATGAAGAAAAATTAAGTACCTGGGATTTAATAAATGGACTCTTGACAAACATTTTCGTTTGGAATGAATGAGTTAAAAGCGTAACCTTTTGTTTGAAACTCGAATTAGACTTTTATTAGAATTTTAACTGAAATTTGAAAAGATTTTAGATTTAATTGGACATTAAGCCGCACGAACACAAAATTTTCCAAACACTCGGCAAAAATTTGCCAAAAAATGCCACATTTTTATCTTTTTTTTTTCCCTCACATAAACGCCACACTGTCAATAGTAACACAAGCAGATGGAGAATACAATGTGCACGGCATATATTCTTTATCCTCGACAATAAATGGCTCATATTACTGCAACATATTGGCAACAAATGAGGGCGCGCCCCCACAAATGCACATAGACACCCCGCCTTTCATGGCTGCCCCCCTCCCCCCCAGAAAGGCAAAGCGTTCTTGGGGCCTCATCATGGAAGTGCGGCGCGGCGGCTCATCAATTAGGACGCTGATGTAATTAGCTCTCGTTAGACACCCTTCACACTGGCTGGCGGGGTAAGTCAGCAGATTCACTCATTATCAAGCCATTAAACGCTCGTTATCAGCGCTAAACGCCGGCGTATGTTTGGGGGGACCGGGCTCCGGACTGGGAAGAAAACTCCATTCCGACATCAAGTGCCGATTTACAGAAAGTTCCCACTAATGTGATTTGTTTTAGGCTGTTTCCAATATTTGGCAAAATACAATTAGGATAACTGAATAATTAGACGGTTAATTTAACCCGTGTGGCATTATTTTACCTTTTTATTTTCGTGACGTAAAAAAATCAAGCCGGGAGAAAACAATTGTGAGCTGAGATTTCCAGCAGATGATTAAAATTGTCAAATTCTGACATTTCTTTGTGATTGCAGCTGGACGTGCGAAATTTTGTGTGCAAAAATTATTGATTGTCCAAATTTTGGACCGTATAAAACCATTATAATTACATTTTTTAAGATGCATTTTTATGAGATTTATCACATTGATTTACCTGCGATTTTTGAAACATTCCGTTGAGCGGTGGTCAAACTGGGTTGCCGAACAGAAAATTCCTTTTTGTCTTGTTTCACCTCGAGACAGTAGGTGGCGGTAGAGACCAGTTCAAGTGTCTTCACAGATTACAAAGACAGGCCAAACCATTTAAATTTTTTCGTGGGTGTTAATAAACGGAATCTACATTTGTATGGATCCAAATGATGCAAACTTCCAAAGTTTATCAAACCAGACATGGATGGGTCAATATTGTATTCATCTTTTCATTCAAAAATAGTTTTCGCAGATTATAAAAAAACGATTGTGAATTAAGAGCCCAAATCAAGTTCCGCTGAGGGCCCTACAGAGGCTTTGTGAGTCATACAAGTACAGAGAAGTACTTGATGTTTCAAGTAGTGGGTGCGTATTCCAAGTACTTTTTGTCCTAAATCTTCCCAGCTGGCTATTTGCTTAATTGAGCGGGGATTTAATCCCCGACGTGACTTTGATGGTTATCCGCCAATGATCCAATTATCATTATCCGCGGTTATTTGGTGGAGCTTTCAAAGTTAATTGCGCCGCAGTGACGAGCTTTTCTTTCTCATTACGTCGCCTCAAAGGACCTCGTGTCAGGACCGATAAACGTCTGGGGCCGAGAGTCGCCTTGGATCGGGTCCACCGGTTTAGGAGCTTCCGTTCGTGTCAAGGTGGACTCGGGTGTTATGTTTGCTCGAGCATCCGATCGGCCCCGAAGGTCTGCGAACGCCGATCAAAGTGACCCCAAGCAAACATTTGCTTTCCGCTCTGTGACAAGACTAGCGAAAGAACGGCGAGACGGACCGTATTAGGAATGTAGCAAAACACCCGAGTGGATACCGTACTGGAAAAAATCTTTTCAATGTGTTTTTATTTTAGCTCCATCATTTGCTTTCGGAGAAAGCTGAAGGCGCGGCGGACGCCGTGCGTCACTGTCCGCAATGCAATCTCGGCCACAGGTGGCCCATAGATCACGCGGCGCCTGGCGGGAACGCTGGAGGCGCGCGCCGCATGCCCGGCCGCCCCGAAGGCACCATCAATCGTCGGGGATGGTCCGGCCACGCCGTCGCCGCTCTCGCCCTTTCGGGACGGAGACTTTTCGCTTTGGCGACGACCATCAATTCCCACTAAATAAGGACGGCGCGTAAACAGTAGCAAAGGCGGCTTGGAGAGACGATTGGCCGGGACGCAATGAGATAACAAGCTATCTATCTTGCTAGCTAGCTAGCTAGACACTAGTTAGCTAGGTATCGAATGTCGAGTTAGTTTGCTAGCTAACTACTGTTTTTAGAGTCCCTCATTTAATCACAAGTTAGCTGGTTGTCAAGCTCTATATTTCCAGGCGTTATTCATCGATACCTGGAGTCACCAAATTTGGCCCTCGAGAGCCGGTATCCTGCATGTTATCCTGGTTTCTATTGTATTTACAGTATCTTTCTATCTCTAGACACTAGCTAGCTTGTTTGTTGACTAGCTATTGTGTTTACTTTAGCTAACTGACGATGAAATTTCTCGAGACACTAATTAGCTAGCTTACAGTAGCTACCTGCAACTGTATCAATTCATCAGTACAAAAATAAAACTAATAAAAACGGGGCCTAAAACAAGTCATAAAATGGGGCACATTTTACCTGCTTTAACAAAAATTACATAATAATAAAAAATGAGAGTAAAAGAAGTAGATTTCTGTCGTACAAGGCAAAACTTACTGACCAAGTAACGACATCTCATTAACGTAACGAGAGATTGAAGGGTATCGGATGCTAACGAACTTTCCTTCTCTGTAAAAATCAAAGAAATCTTAACCCTTTTCCACCTCGCAAATCTGAAAACCGAACTTAGATTTGAAAGCATAACCCTAAGCCTTAACCCTCAACCCCGGCCGCAGTTCCTTCTTCCTACCTGTATGAGGCGCGCTTGCTCCGACTGCAGCGTGTTGAGGTCCTGGCCCAGGCCCCCCTGGCCCCGGCGCAGGGACTCGTAGTCCATCTTCAGCTGCCCGGCGTGGGCCGACAGCTTGGCCACTTCCTCGGCCAGGCTGACGAGCAGCGAGCGGTCCTGGCCCCTGACGGACTTGAGGTCCGAGTCGTGGTCGGTGAGCGAGTGCAGCAGCGAGGTTTGCACGCCTTCCAGGCGCAAAAAATTGCCGCTGTAGTCGGGGCAGTTTGGGTCGATGAAGATGTTGACGCGGGAACCGTCGCCGCGTTCCACCGTCACCAGGGCGTTGGCCTCGTCCTGGTTGGTGGAGATGTGCGGAACGCCGTCCGACATGGGCGGAGCCTGGTTGTGGTTCATGAAGAGGATGGTTCCCGTCACCGTCACGGCCAGGAGCACGGCCACGAAGAGCAGGATGGTGCACAGCAGGTAGCTGCAGCTCATCCTCTGGCGGGACCGAACCAGGACACAAAACATGTCACTGCTCCAAAGTACACAAATTTTCAAAACCGTAATCCCGGTGTAAAACCCAAACTCCGAACTTTCATCCTTCACTCTTAAACCCCCAGGGTTCTTAGAACCCGAACTCAAACACCAAATCCTGAGATTCTTATTAGAAATGCAAAAGCGAGGAGTCTAGAACCGGGATTTGAATATTTTGTGGTTAGGGTTAAGTAACTCTAACCCTTGAAATCCCAACACGGTGAAAATTTCGACTTTAGTCAGAATTCTCACGATTGCAGAATGCTCACTTCAATCAGAATTCCGACTTCTACAAATTCTGACTCATTTCTACCGAATTTTCACAGAATTTTGACTCACTTTAAAGATCGATTGCTCGATTTTTTTTTATGAAGATTTCTGAAAACAAGAATTCCGATCAAGAATTCTTAACTTTTGACCTTCGTGAACTCTCTAACTTGTTTGAAACCTTAACTCAAACCATAAAAAAGACCAAATAAAATATCGTACTTTATTAGGGCCCCCCTTAGGGAGAGTACCGCGGCCCCTTTAAAGCAGCCGTCTTTTAGGAGCCGTTGCCGAGCCGGCAATACGGCCGCACTGTTCGGCCTTTTACGACCGGGCCGGATTTTCCAGCGGACGGGCGCGAGACGGACACGGGTGGGGGGGGGCATTACGGCCCTGATGATTTCTTATGACGTCGGCACGGCGGGATGAATGAGGAGTGGGATATGCCGTGTTTGTTTTATGTTGTGTATGTGCGAGAGACGGCGGGCTTATTAATATGCAAATGATGCGGGCCCGGCGCAGGGCGGCGCGCTAATAGACAGCTAACGGTAAATGCTTTACGGCGGGAGAGCTTTATGCTTTCTTTAATGCGCAGAAAATCAATTGGCTTGTGCCCGGAAACTAACAAATGAGCCACACAAATTACACTTATGAAAAAGTGATGCAAGGTCACATCCGCATGCGCAATAACAAACAATTCGCCGTTCTCTTTCGTCGAGCGCTCACGAGCCAAAACCCGACCATTTAAAAAAAAATAAAAGGATTTGGAACATGAAGCATTAAAACCCAACTCAAAACCCTGATTTGAAACCCTGATCCTTGTTTGAAATCCCACTTTGAATTTTGTTTAAAATTTAAACCACAACTTCAATTTAATCCCAGTTAAGAATCCCAACCCTAATTTAGAATCCTGATCTAAAGACTTTCTATCCTTAGTTAAAACTTTTATTTTAAATCGGAACCCTACTTTTAAACCCTCACCTTTCTTTAACCCTTGTATAAGTATGTTACAAATTATGGACACTTTTTGGATTTTTTTATGATATAATAAAAGAATTAATGAGGAACAAAAACACCAGGGAGCTGAAATTTCCAGCAGATGATTAAAATAATGCAATGATTATTACATTTCTATGTGATTGCAGCTGGATGCGTAAGATTTTGTGTTTAAAAATAATAATTGTCCAAATTCTGGACTATATAAAAGCATTCTAATTACACTTTTTGAGATGTATTTTAATAGGATTTATGACATTGATTTTCCTGCAATTTTCGCATCATTCCGTTGAGCGGCGGTCAAAATAGGTCAGCAAACAGAAAATTCTTTGTTGACTTTTCACCTCAAGACAGTAGGTGGCGTTAGAGACCAGTTAATGTCTAGGTCTGAGTGTCATCATCATGTTATTTTTCAATTATTTTTATTTTACCACTGAACAGTTAAAGTGCTTGAAGGAAAAAAATATTCATAAATAACTTTAATTACGCCTTTAAACGTTTTTCCAAAATTAAGGATAAAATGCAATGTGTACAGTTTGCAAAACGCCCGGTTTCAATCATGCAATTTGACACCCGAACATTACGTTTAACATTATTTTGTTTGAAAGCATATTTGTAAATAAATCTTAATCAAAACCTTACTTTGGAGCCCTACTCTTATTTTAAAACATAACTGCACTGCTCAAGCTTTCAACCCTAATTATAAACCCTAACCTTAATTTAAAAACCTACACTCAGTATGAAACCCTAATTAAAACCTTTCAAACGCTAATCTTAAACCCTAATTTTGAAACCCTACCTGGAGTACAAAATCAGCTCGGTGGGTGCCACTTTTAAAGCGTGCCACTCAGTCGAGTATTTGCATCAAGACGGCGTGAACATTTGGAAACGGGAGCTGGACAATCCTCTGCAGGCTTTTTAAAGTAAAAGCTATTTGGGTCTAATTGGAGGTTATGGAGCTCAAGCTGAATGCCGTCACAGTTAGGCAGCGTTTCCGCTACTCCTGCCATCCTTATGCCTCTCCCACTGCAGACGTTAGCAAAGTTTACCGGAGCGTTATTGCTGGCGGGGCTCAGAGACATCATTGGGGGGCCTTCAAACAGCGGCATCGCTGTAAACATTCCGCCGCTGGCGGCCATCTTATGTTGCCACGCAGCAAGCGTGATTTTAGTGATTTTCTCTATGGCAAACACGCCACCGCGGTTCTAATACAGGGCAACGTGAAGGATTAGCTGTCAAACTCCAGTCCTGGAGGGCCGGTATCCTGCATGTTTTGCGGTCTTCTCCCCCCAACACACCTGATTCAAATGATTAGTTCATTAACAGGAGCTTGGAAATGATCCTGATCACTTGAATCAGGTGTGTTTGAGAGAGGGGGTTCAAAAACATGCAGGATACCGGCCCTCAAGGACTGGAGATCCACACCTATGGATTAACCCGTAAATTAGCCTGTCCCCAATTGAAGGAACTTCAACCGCTTTCATAAAACTTTTCACCCATCAATCGGTTAATCCTTGGAGGTCTGACGGCAACATAAAATGGCTGCCCTGCGATTTTAGCGTCCATTCCAATCATCCTGAGACCAATTGTCCACTACAGTGGACACAAATGAATAGGCAGTCATCCCCGCAGGCGACGGCCACAGAAACCACTACGACAACCACAAAAGACGGCGAAGGAAGTTGAGGAGCACCTACGAATTTCTGACACATATCCTGTGGCGAAAGACTCCGCCGGAGGCGAGATAAATCACAAGGACCTTTTGGCCCGTTTGTGGAGTGAATGACAGCAAACGTCTTCAAAGGCAAGGTCACGTTTGCGCGCTTACGCCGTAATCCATTCAGACAATCTGTATACCTCCTTGGCGCCGATGTCGTACAAAATTATCGGCACCTGTCAAATAACGCGGATACCGAGAAGAAGAAAAAAAAAGCTTGAACCCCTCTCACCCTCCCTCAACCTTGGTCTTTGAGTGAACAAGATAGAAGCACTTTAGGCTTGGCTGAAAGGCTCCATGTTAATTAAGTCCATTTAGCGTTTATCAGTGGGTAGTCTGTGCCGTGCCTTAAAAGCCATCGAGCTGTAAAAATAAATGATTGGCTCATTTACAAAAACGCAATTTTACTTGGCTAACTAAAGCGACAAGAGCAGGAAAAAAAAAAAGCTGAAATAATTTGATGGCATACAGACCCCGACACCCCCTCGAGCAACTTTCTACATTGACCCTTCAGACGAAACCCGCGGGGGGAACGCGAGGGTCCTTTCAACTAAAGACCGTCTGCGGGAGGTCAAAGAGGATGGAACGCCAGCAGGCTATTACGCAGTTTTTTGGGGCACATGAATTTCTCAAATTTATCAACGTGGGGTCCCTGCTCTGTAATGAGGACGCTTATGTATACGCTCCCAATCGAGCAGGTTCCACGCGACGGGATTTAACAGGAACACCAGGGGGACCGGAGTGGAAGGACTGTGAGAGGAAATAGGGGATCTGAAGAGCGAGTGTGACAGGGCTTTGATCTTCATCAAAAGTGAGGTGGACAGATGGATTTTAGAATGCAAAGAACATGAAGACCCCGTTACATGTCAGGTTTTATCATTTGTCAAATAATTGTGTGGGGGGGACCAGTTTTGAAATATGTCTGTGTAAGGTTGTAGGTAAACTATCTTTGTGTGAAACGAAGTATCAGACACAAGGGTCTGAGTCCAAGTCAAGTCCCAAATTACAACGTCAAGTCCCAGTGAAAGAGATCAGCAGTCCAAGTCACAAATGTTCGTCAAGTCTGAGTCACAAAAGTCAGAGTCCAAGTCTTGAAGGTCCAGGTTAAGTTAGTCACCAATGTCCAAGTCAAGTCTGAGTCACAAAGCTCATAGTCCAAGTCAAGTCCAAGTCACAAAGGTTTGAGTCAAAGTCAAGTCCGAGTCACAGAGGTCAGAATCCAAGTCAGGTCACAAAGACCCAAATCAACTCTAACCCTAGTTTCACAAAGAGTCACAAAGGTCTGAATCCAAGTCAAGTCCAAGTTACAAAAGTTTGAGTCCAAGTCACGAAGGTCTGAGTCCAAGTCAAGGTGGGTACAAAAGTCTCAGATTAACAAAGGTCGAGTCCAAGTCATGTCAGAGTCACAAAGACCTGAGTCAAAGTCAAGTCCCAGTCTCACAGAGGTCAGAGTCCAAGTCAAGTCCAAGTCACAAAGGTTTGAGTCAAAGTCAAGTCCGAGTCACAGGGGTCAGAATCCAAGTCAGGTCACAAAGACCCAAATCAACTCTAACCCTAGTTTCACAAAGAGTCACAAAGGTCTGAATCCAAGTCAAGTCCAAGTTACAAAAGTTTGAATCCAAGTCACGAAGGTCCGAGTCCAAGTCAAGGCGGTTACAAAAGTCTCCGATCAACAAAGGTCGAGTCCAAGTCATGTCAGAGTCACAAAGACCTGAGTCAAAGTCAAGTCCCTGTCACAGAGGTCAGAGTCCAAGTCACGAAGGTCTGAGTTCATGTAAAGTCCGGGTACCAAACATCTGAGTCCAGGTCACTAAGGTCCACGTCCGAGTTAAGTCAGTTACAAAGAGTCTGAGTCAAAAAAGTCATAGTACTAATTATTTATATATATATTAGTTGTGTCTGGGATTGAATGAATCGACGCAGACGAACGGCAAAGGAATAACATTGACGGACGTTTTAATCGCTAAAATAATTTAGCGGGCTTTTGATAGCGACGGGGAGGGCGGGGCCTTACCTTGGCCGGCGTCTCCCGGGCGCTTTCCGAGTCGGACCAACGATGTTTGAGCTGCGAGGAGCCGGGCACGCACTCGCAGAACGTCTGCATGGGACAAACACGCTGCATTTGTATTGTGTTCTTTGGATGCCAAGCTAGCGTACGCTAACAGCCCGTTAGCTTTTCCAGTTCGGCTAATATCGCGTGCCAGTGGCTAACTTTTAAAAATGCTGCAGAAAACGCTATCAAAGCAACGGCAAAATTAATGGAGCATCGGACAAAAGAACGAATTACGAGGAGCTTGCGGTGTGTTTTTGGCCTTGTCGCATACTTGCGAAATAATCAAGAGCCAAGATGTTTGCGATATGTTCCATGACTAAAAAAACCCTTGAATACTGCATTCAAAGTGCTCATAATAAACATACGAGCACTTTTCAATGCTAGCGCTACAAGGCCAAAATTGCCCACGTGAAAACACAAAGGAGCAAAGGTTGGCTGCTCTTCCATAAAATATAAATAAATAAATAATGTAATATAACCAGGAGCAGGACTGCAAAAAATGTGTTGATCACATTAACACAAAGTAAACCGTCAGCGCCATTTTTAATGCATAAAACTAGCTTCAAAAAAACTAGCTAACAAAAACTATGTACCGCAAACAAAAACTTTGCCTAGCTAAATTGATTCTAAACTAAAACGTTTTCAACGAATAATTATTTTCTACGAATAAAGACTAAGTATTAGCATTCTGTTAGGTTCTTGATGGTGTCGAGTAGTCCTATAGCGAGATTAATTTTGCGTGATGAATATAATCGGTTAAGCCTTTGTACACTGTACAAAATACTGACAGTACATTTGCTAAGCCTGGTGGTCAGGGACAGACGGGGAAATTATTTGGAGGGAGTGGCCTCTGTCAGCCACACCCAGTTGAGGATTCTATTTCATCTCCAGCTCCCCTCCCCAACCCCACACACATATGTATGCCTATACTTGTGAGGACATCCATTGACATAATGCATATAACCCCGATCGTAACCATCAGAAATGATCGCGTTACCTTTACCCTTACCCTAATCTCAACCCTAACCCAATTCAGAATTATACTCTAAAAGACAAAGCGGTTCTCGCAGGTATAGTCGCTAGTCGTCTACGTCGTCCACAAAATCCCGCCCCCCCCCCCCCAACCCCACACACGTATGTATGCCTATACTTGCCTGATCGTAACCATCAGAAATGATCGCGTTACCTTTACCCTTACCCTAATCTCAACCCTAACCCAATTCAGAATTATACTCTAAAAGACAAAGCGGTTCTCACAGGTACGTCGTCCACAAAATCCCGCCCAGACCCCCCCCCCCCCCGATACAAAACCCAAGTGCCGATATTGCGTATACTGTCCAAATTTGTAAAATCGCATTCCCAAAAATGAACAATTTCATTCCAAGGGGAAAACATTGAAAACAGTCTCGTAAAACTAAGCTTGATTAATGTTTGAATTTCACGGTTAATTTCACCGCGACAAAAATAACATTCACACACAGTGGCGACGGTCGACTTGATTGACGGCGGCGCGTTTCTCCTCCGTTTGTATTGCGGCGGCGGCGTCCGCGGCTGCCCATTAGAATTCGCCGCCTCTTCCCCTCCCTTTATCTCTTTCCAGCTCCGACTTACAAATAACACGCCGACAGGCTTCCCTTTGAGTTTCTCGCTAACAGCAATCCTGCCTTCACACATTTGAGCGGCAAAGGGACTGACAAACGCCTCGCCTTCAACACGCCGCCAGACGTGCCTGCTAATTCAGTCGCGGGAAGTAACAGACTACAAATATTCCTGACTGAAATGAAGCGGACTTTTCGGGTACCTGCACTGGAGTCTTACTTTATGAAAACAGGCATTTTTTTCACTCGTATCATTGTATGAACATAATTTATGCGAACGTAGTTCTGAATAAAAAAATTATACTTTTTATTTCTCAAGTACTGGTCTGGGAATTCGGCGGGAAATAGCTGGATTACTTATGCTAACAATAAAAATGTCTTGACAAATAAAATATACAATATACAACAATAAAATAAAATAAATGAGTTAGCTTAAATTGCTAGTGCTGTGGATTGTTAATAGCAGTCAGCATAGTAGCATAATGTTAGCATTATTGTGGCCTGTTCTGTGGCGCCCTCTTGTGGAATGCTTTCTTTCCGACAGCGTTGATCAATTTTTGAGAAATTTACTCGTGATGGGAAAATGAAGCCTCATGAAACACTTGTAGGTTTTTGCTTTTGCTCCTTGTCACATTTTTGGTACGTTTCAGTGATGGGAAAATGAAGCCTCATGAAACACTCGTAGGTTTTTGCTTTTGCTCTTTGTCACATTTTTGGTACGTTTCAGTGATGGGAAAATGAAGCCTCACGAAACACTTAAGTTTTTTTTGTTTTTTTTTTTGCTCTTTTTCACACAATGTAAGTTTCAGTGATGCAGAACGAAGCCTCGTGAAACACTTGTGATAGATTTTTACTCCTCTAGATATTCAGCCTCTCTGTGGTTATTTTATATTTACTTTTAGCTCTTGGTTGAAAAATAAAGACTAGCGCAGTAAAAACATATTGAATTCACATTGCATCTTTGACACAATAGTGCCATCTAGGGGAATAAATATCTTTCAAAAGTGTTTTATGAGGCTTCGTTTTCGCTATGAATGAGTTAACAATAAACCAGTCATGCGTGACATTGCCAACTAGTGGCCCGGCATGCATATAACAGTCGACAGTTGCCTTTGTTTCACTAGATAATTGTCGCGCAAATTGAATTTGGAGCGTTAACGACACCGACACTGGCTGGATGATTTCCCGCCGACATTCCTGCGAATCATCAGCATCTGCACGCACCCGCCAGCTTCTCTCTCATTAGCTAACCGCTAGTGCATCCATTCCACAACACCAAGATAAATAGGCCGAGCTCGCGCTCTTATTCACTCTTTGCCGGCGGCGGGAAACACACTCGGGTTTTTGGGGGAGACCAAATTAGGACGGAGGCGGAGGGAATACACCTCGACCGATGTTGACCGCCAGAGCAAACATGGCAATCAGAAAGCTGGAGGCCACCATAACCTGGCTAGGGAGTGTTAGCATCTTTTAAAACTTTAACACATTAAAGCAACAGTAGATTGAACTTTACCATTTGTTTGTTCAGCTACCATTGAATGGTTACTTTGCATTAATGAAACAAACACTCAAAATGTATTGTTTTTCTTTGTTGGCTGGTTACTAAAGCAAATAGCCTTTCTCCTCGTGAGCAAAACAATCTAAGTCTCTTGTCTTCCTTCCTTGTGTGTCGTTTATTAAATGTTCAAAGTTGACTGAAGCTGACGGTTCATTTGTACTATTTTCCTTTTCTAACTTTTTTTCTGTAACCATTTTGATGGAAAAGAACACAAATAACTTAACGCATTAAAGCAACAGTTCTGGTTTTATGAGATTGAATTTTACCATTTGTGTGTTCAGCTACCAATGAATGGTTACTTTGCATTAATGAAACTAACACTCAATTTGTTTTTTTTTTCTTTCTGTTGGCTGATTACTTAAGCAATTAGCCTTTTTGGCACCATAACATGTTATGCTAACATTAATTCATTATTTCTTTGCCCAAAATTGCTAAAGCCCTTGGCCTTCTCCAAGTGAATATGTGAGTAGTGAATATGTGGGGGAACACAGTAAAAAAAAAATGCCTCAGACCTCCGGAAATGCTAAGATAACATGTTATGCTAACATGAGTTCATTATTTTTTGCCCCAAAATGCAACATCTTTACCCTTCTCCAAGTGAATATGAGAGTAGTGAATATGTGGGGGAACACAGCAAAAAAAAAAAAAGTGTCAGACCTCCTGTAATGCTAAGATAACCCTAACCCTGGTTTATGCACAAACGCGAGTGGCCACTCCAACATCTGCAGTGGCAGTTTTCCCCTCTGTTTAAAAACATATATTCACTCCGTCGCAGAGGATTTACACCTAATGGAAAAATTGTCATGTTTGCCGCGTCCCCGCTGAAATGCGATGCAGCCCGGTGGACAAGACCAGAAAAAAAAAAAAAAAAAAAAATCACTGAGGCTCAGACTCAGCTGTGACCGAACGCGTACGTGCAGACTTTTTGAATGAACGCGTGGCGTGTTTGCACACAAATCCTTAGGGCCAAAACAAGTCGAAGAATGCCGGGATTTCTTTTATGTGTCGTCCTTGGACTTGAACTGCATGTGTGTGTGTATGGGCGTGTGTGTGTGTTGATGTTAGAAAGGTGCATATAATCCCAGCGTTAGCTAAGCTGATAGAGTGCGGGCCGGCGGGGAAGGCTTTGCATAAGTTAACCGGCGGGCCGATTAATCGCTTCACACTCTGCCGCGACGTACATTCAAATGGGACCTGTAAACTCATACTTAGCCACATAATGACATTTTGACATGAACTGCTTCACGTCGGCCGTATTTTCCGCGCTACTAGATTATAAGGCGCACCTTCGATGACTGCTTTAAAAATGTTTTCATATTTAAAGCAGACCGCATTATAAGGCGCATAGAATAGAAGCTACAGTAGTGGGTGGAGCTGCGCTAAAGGCAGCGTCAACAAAAGAATCAGATTTATTCGATCAAATCACTTTTACAAAAAGTCCTTTTTTTTGCCTTGTCCCCGTGTAAATTGCATCAAAATTGGAGCATATGAATAGCAAATGGAAATTTCAAGCATATGTGATAACTACATTTATAACTGAAATGCAGAGGTACAAATTGAAGAATTTACATGGTGATTAAGTTTAAAAAAAAAAAGAAAAATTACGTTTTATGCGCTGTAAGAGGCGCACTGTCAGATTTTGAGAAAATTGAAGGCTTTTGGGTGCACGTTATAAAAAATACGGGATGCGAAAACGGGTCAACCCAGAAACTAGCTTATTAGCCCAAGTAAAAAAAAAATAAACAAAATGACCTATTAATGATAACAAACAATATAAAAAAAAACATTTCATTTGGAATATTTTGTTAAAGTGTGGTATGGTGCAAAATTAAAAAACAGTAACTTTTTATTTGTATTTTACCTAGTTCAATACTCAAACCTACACATACATTTGAATGTATTCAAATATGTTGTGTATATATATATATATATATATATATATATATATATATATATATAATTGAATATATTTGAAAATTAAGTATGAGAATATTGCTAGTCATTTTTGTGTGTGTGTGTGTTTTTAATTAGGTCTGTTTCACAGTTTTTTTTTGTTAATGCCTTAGGGTATGTGCATATGCAAGTCAATGCCCTTTGGCAAAAAGGAAAAAAAAAATCTTTTTTCTTAGCCCACAGGTATATTCATATTTCTAACTAAGAGGTGGCCTTGGCATTGACCACTACTGAAGCTTCTATACTATGCGCCTTATAATCCGGTGGTCCCTACAGTGCAGAAAATTTAGAATGGGTTTTCCAGTCCAAAATATTTACCCCACCATCCTTAACTTCCGTACTTGAATAACACCGTTTAGTAAAGAAAACAAAGATCTAGGATGACTCGCTAACGCCCGCTCGTGAGTTTCTCCGAAAAGGCGTCGCCGTTTCAGTTTCGACGCAAAATCAATGCTGAAATTGCCTTTGGACGGAAGACGGCATGCAGGCAGGTGGAGGAAAAGAAAATAAGATAAGATGAGCTCAATCCCAGCAGACAAATCACCTGCTCCACTCTCTACCGCATGTCCTTGGAGCTTACCACGCAATCGGCCGCACGTGCGGAGTAAAGTCGGTCCATCGCCCGCATCGCGCTGCCTTAACACACACACACACACACACACTCATTGTGTGGCGGGTCACAGCGTTTGCTCGCGAGTGAAATAAAGGTTAGAGGATTGTTGATTTTTTTTTCCAACATGTTTTTTTTTGGGCCCCTTTGAGACATTAAATACGACGGCAGGCCACGCAAATAAACTTGACTTGTCTTGACTGAGAAATTAAACTTTCATACAAACAAGGACCAAAAAAAAAAAAAAGCCTCGGGAATGAAGGCGAATTAAATAAAAATGCAAAGGGGGAGGGGGGGGGGGGGGGGGGGGGGGAGGGCAACATGAGCATCAGGATGCATTCACATCAGGAAGGAGAGTTGAATTTTTATGCAAGGCTGAAGGAAAATCAGCATAAAATGGGACCACTTGGTCAATATTTCATTTTTAGTTTTGCTTATTTTGTTTACTTTTAAGAGAGAAACAATGTGGCGAAAACATGAGATCAAAATCTTATTTTTAGAAACATGACCCTCTGATACAGTTGCCGTTCCTACTGATCACTTTTCAACAAATGGGGCTCGGTAAAATGTGCTGTTTTAGTGAGCAAAAAATGCTAATGTGGATTTGATAGCATGTTTAAAAATCGGGAAAAGTTCCAATTTATTTTGTAGTATTCTGTCGTTATATTTCTTATTTTATCAAGTGGGTACCGCTTGGTCAGATTTTCAATTTTCTTTTCTTTTCGTTCCTTTTTTAAAAGATGGAAATACCCACTGGCAGCGTTGCCGTTCCCACTGATCACTTTTGAACAAACGCGGCTCAGTCAAATGTGCTGTTTCAGCTAGCAAAAAAATGCTAATGTGGATTTGACATCACTTTCTACACAAACCAGTCAAATTTGATGTTTCAGCTAGCAAAAATGCTAATTTGGGTTTGACATTTTATTTTTACCACAAAACAAAGAGTGTCAAATGTCACTAATGTTTTTTGAGTCTAAAATAGTTTACTGCTGGTGCTACTTAGTTTGAAATCATATTTTAAAAAAGTGAAAACTTTTAATATTATACTGATTACCTGTGCCAATAATTGGCAATGATATCAATCTAAACTGGAAAAACAATTATTTTTTTATGGCGTAGGAGTGTAGCTTGCCCTTAATTGTTGTTGTTGTTTTATAAGAAAATATATTCATATTTATTCCATACCACCTGCTGTTTTTTTTTTTGCTACACAGACTGTATATATTCATGATTATTTTTAGAAGTCAGCATCTTCACTTTAACTGCCTTGAATGTGTTTTTATTGGTTTATGTTGACTGAATTGCTCATACTTTTTTTTCTATTTATTTTTCTATCTATAAAAAATGGACTTAGCGAAATTCAGTTATCGCAGCTATTTTTGGGAATGTAAGCCCCGCAATAACCACTGAAACGCCGTAATGACGCTTAGTGAAGGCTTTCTCTTAAAGGGACAGTGTGTGAGATTTAGACCGTTTTATTAAAAAGGAAATAATGAAAATTTTCAAAAACTTGCAAATGGATGTGTTCTTAAAAACCAAGAGTATGTTTTAAATATAGTCACAGGTCTAGTTTTCATGAAATTATATGGCATTTCTTCAGAGGCGGCCATGTTTGTTATCGCTTCGGACAATGGTAAATGCAGCACCTGCGGCATCTCCTTCTGAACGTCATGAAAAACGGTCTAAATCTTACACACTATCCCTTTAAAGGCGATGAGGCAAAAATTTGGATTTTTTTTTCTCCACACTTGTAACAAATGACTCAAAAAATATTTTTAACAGCATTGTCTAAAATTATTCTTAAAATATCCTGCGGGTGGCTAAAAAACGGATGAGGGTCCAAAAAACGGACGAGGGTCCAAAAAAAACGACACCCGCGCCATATTTTGGATCCCACTGTTTTAAACATCTTCAATAAAATCAACAAATCCAATGAAAATCACACGTCCCCTTATTGGATAAACCACAAACATAATTCCAAAATCAAATGGGTCCCCAGTATTTTCAGCCATTTTTCTCACGCTACATTACCACAGCGTGCACGTGCGAGCGCAACCGTGTCATTTTGAGGCGCGATGGATGTTCCTGCGCGCTGTTTTTTTTTTTTTTTTTAATGGCGTGGCGAGATAAGATGGCGGCGTCGGCTCGTAACAAGGAGAAGAAGAGTGGTCTCAACGTGTCCATTTGCTCATACGTAATGTTATGTTAAGGAGGATGACGAGTGTGTGTGTGTGGGGGTGCGTGTCGCAGTGCGGCCACCTTGCAGATTGACGCTCGGGGCGTGAGGGTGCTTGTGTGTGTGTTTGTGTGGCGTTTGATGTGTGCTGAGGACCAAATTTGGGGTTTGACTGTCTTTGTGGGGAAGTCTTAAACTTGTGGCTAAACCGGGGAAATTATGTCAATGGGACGTCCCCATTAGGATACCAAAACGTATAGTTTCTGAGTGTGTGTGTTCATGCTGCGTGCTGAGGACCAAATTTGGAGTTTGACTGTATTTGTGGGGAAGTCTTATACTTGTGGCTAAACCAGGGATATTACGTCAATGGGACGTCCCCATTAGGATACCAAAACGTGTAGTTTCTGAGTGTGTGTGTTCATGCTGTGTGCTGAGGACCAAATTTGGGGTTTGACTCTCTTTATGGGGAAGTCTTATACTTGTGGCTAAACTGGGGAAATTACGTCAACAGGACGTCCCCATTATGATATGAAATGTATAGTTTGTGTGCCTGTGTGTGTGTGTTCAAGCTGCGTGCTGAGGACCAAATTTGGGGTTTGACTGTCTTTATGGGGAAGTCTTATACTTGTTGCAAAGCCGAGGAAATTACGTCAACGGGATGTCCCCATTATGATATGAAACGTGTAGTTTGTGTGCCTGTGTGTGTGTGTTCATGCTGCGTGCTGAGGACCAAATTTGGAGTTTGACTGTATTTGTGCGGAAGACTTATACTTGTGGCTAAACCGGGGAAATTACGTCAATGGGACGTCCCCATTAGGATACCAAAACGTATAGTTTCTGAGTGTGTGTGTTCATGCTGCGTGCTGAGGACCAAATTTGGAGTTTGACTGTATTTGTGGGGAAGTCTTATACTTGTGGCTAAACCAGGGATATTACGTCAATGGGACGTCCCCATTAGGATACCAAAACGTGTAGTTTCTGAGTGTGTGTGTTCATGCTGTGTGCTGAGGACCAAATTTGGGGTTTGACTCTCTTTATGGGGAAGTCTTATACTTGTGGCTAAACTGGGGAAATTACGTCAACAGGACGTCCCCATTATGATATGAAATGTATAGTTTGTGTGCCTGTGTGTGTGTGTTCAAGCTGCGTGCTGAGGACCAAATTTGGGGTTTGACTGTCTTTATGGGGAAGTCTTATACTTGTTGCAAAGCCGAGGAAATTACGTCAACGGGATGTCCCCATTATGATATGAAACGTGTAGTTTGTGTGCCTGTGTGTGTGTGTTCATGCTGCGTGCTGAGGACCAAATTTGGAGTTTGACTGTATTTGTGCGGAAGACTTATACTTGTGGCTAAACCGGGGAAATTACGTCAATGGGACGTCCCCATTATGATATGAAATGTGTAGTTTCTGAGTGTGTGTGTTGATGCTGCGTGCTGAGGACCAAATTTGATGTTTGACTGTCTTTATGGGGAAGTCTTATACTTGTAGCTAAACCGGGGAAATACATTGCGTCAATGGGACGTCCCCACTATGAAACAAAAATGTGTCGTGTGTGTGTGTTCATGCCGCGCTATTTGTCTTTGTCTGGGCGTCCTTCTCTCGTGTGTGTCTTTGCGCCTGAATTGGTGTGAAGATGCGTTGACTCGCTGACCTTGGCTGGCGAGGAGATCCAATTTTGATGCTGATGGCACGCAACAAATATGCTGTCTGCTCTTTTACTCATAGTCCGCGTGCGTGTGTGTGTGTGTGTGTGTGAGCGTGGCGTGACTGGAGGCCTTGCTGCCTGAGCGCTATCGGGCGCTAAGTGCCCAGTGTTTGCACCCCCGAGGGGAAGACTCGTTCCGGAGGCTTGGGGGTCGTCTCAGGTCCCAAAGTCCAAAGACAACTTTGGATTTTGTTTGGCCCGTTTAGACTGCGACAAACGGCGTCGGAGCGCTCGGGCTGTTTAGCGATTTGGCTGTTATTGAAGAAAATCGAATAAATGTCTCAAACGCTATACTGAAGAGAATTTTTTTCCACAAAATAGTTTCGCGCAGCCGGGTTGAAAAGACACTCCATCGTGGGCTGAATTGACCCATCTTTTACAATTATTGATGTTGTCTTGAATAAAATGACTTGTAGAATATTGTGTGCGAGACACCGCAAAAAGTTGCCTCAAATATATCCAGAAATTGCTTCGGTCCATTTTTTGACCCATGATCGAGTTGTTTTAAACCTGGAGTGTGCCATTTTGTTTTAGTTTTCCGCTGATACTAGCATATATATATATATATATATATATATATATATATATATATATATATATTTTTTTTTTTTTTTTTTCAAGTGACTTAACGAAAGGTCTAAAAAAAAGCCATTATTAAATAAATTAACCCAGTATCTCAATACATTAGTACATAAAATGTACTTGTTAGTAAGTATTCAATTACTTTACTGATTACTAAAGTAATCAGTCACTAATTCTAAAGTAATTGATTGCTTCAGTCCCTAAACAGATATATACAGATATATATATATATATATATATATATATATATATATATATATATATTAGTGGGTGTGCACACTTTTGCAATGACATGATGTACAGATTGGTCAATGTAGACAAAATCCAAGTACGAGGGTATGTAGATTTTTAGTAAAACTAGCTTGGAATCGTCTCATCCCTCAAAAAAAAAAAAAAAAAAAATGGACATGGCGAGACAAACAAAAACCAAAGAAAGTAGGACGGCAATTAGAGGTCGGGCCTGGGGAGCGGCGCAAAAGATTTTCGCGTCATTTCGCTAAGAACGTCGAAGCGCTTCGGACGGGCCCAAAAATTTACGAGGTTCCATCTGGCGTTCCCGATGTTTCCAATCAGTCAAAACAGCAGAAGTTGTCGCCCGTCGCCATAAATCCAGGAGCCACCGGCGGCCTCCCTCCTTATTAGCATCTTGTTTATATTCAGCGAGCGCCCGCCGCAATTCCAAAAGCCTCCCAGGTGTTTTCATCAAAAGCTATCGCTAAAAATCATACAAAAAGATCAAGAATTACAGCGCACTGAAAATACACTCGTCAATATCGCAAGGTTTTTTTCTTTTTATTGCCATGACGACTGGAAGGCAGAGAGGCAGGGCGTCGCCAATTTTTATTTTGCGACTTTTCGGCCGCCTCTCGGGAATATTTTTCCAATAAAGCCATCAACAACAAATCCATCTGTCTTTTGTGGTGCTGTTAAAATTTTCTGGGGATTCTTAAGCTTCCTGTCCAGACTGCAAATGAGAGGCTTAGACTCACAACTGCCCATATATATATATATATATATATATATATATATATATATATATATATATATATTTATTTATTTTTATTTATTTATTTATATATATACACATATATACATATATATATATATATATATATATATACACATATATACATATATATACACATATATACATATATATATATACATATATATATATATATATATATATATATATATGTGTGTGTGTGTGTGTATATATACACACATATACACACGCACACACATATATATATATATACATATATATATATATATATATATATTTATACACACACACACACACACACACATTATTAAATAAATTAATCCAGTACCTCAATACATTAGTACTTAAAACTTATGTTCTTTTATATATATATATATATATATATATATATATATATATATATATATATATATATATATATATATATATATATATATACATTTTTTGTAATCCATAATATAAATTTGATAATAATGTATAGTAATAATAATAATCATCATAATAATGTGATTTAGGAAAAAAATCTTCCACTTCAAAAAATTACGTTTACAATTGTGGTGTTAATGTTCCAGATTAATTTTCATTTCGTTATTTATTCATTTCTATATTGTTTTTCAGCATCAAACGGTTCAATTGGTCAGAATTTTTGTTTTAATTTGAGGAAATATTGACATTTTTTGTCTTTTTTAAGTCACTGTGATGAACTTGAAGCAATTTTTTTCAGATTCAGAACAAGCTATGATACACATAGAGCCTATCAAAATGCAAACATTTGCTAAAAGTCGATTTAAATGTCTTGATAATGTTAAAAAAATGATTTAAGGAACACTGGTACACTGGTAATTCATTTAGTACTCGCCATATACATTTTCATAGATAATTATCTCATTTATAATCACCGCAGGAAGTGGGGGGGATTTTTTTTTTTCTTTCCTTGAGGAGACTTTGCAAAACATAATTGAAAAGCCCCGGGATTATGGATACATTTACATAAATATAATATGATAATGCTTTTATGTAAAGTAAATCCTGTACTGCTATTTGCTAATTGAGCTTTTTTATTTGAAGTGATTCACAAACTGGGTTATGAGTTTTCATTAGCGTCTAGGGAAAACCTTATGGTTATCTTTTCAAATTGAGAGCAAATGAATTGGAACATGGGGCAACTTGATGCCGAATCGTGTTATAGTGACTGACCTGCAAAACGTGTGCAGTTTAGTTATCGGGTACCGAAAAAAAAAAAAGAAAAAGGGAGAAACATTGCTCTAGCGGCAAGTAAACATACAAAAGCGATTGAAAAGTCGATTTTGCAAAATAAGGTTTCTTTTAATGTACTGCCGGAATGCAAATTGAATCCGCTGTGACATATTAATGAGTTTTCATTGGCGTCTATGGGAAAACCTTATGGTTATCTTTTCAAATTGAGAGCAAATGAATTGGAACATGGGGCAACTTGATGCCGAATCGTGTTATAGTGACTGACCTGCAAAACGTGTGCAGTTTAGTTATCGGGTACCAAAAAAAAAAAAAAGAAAAAGGGAGAAACATTGCTCTAGCGGCAAGTAAACGTCCAAAAGCGATGAAAAAAGTCATTTTTGCAAAATAAGGCTTCTTTTAATGTACTGCCGGAATGCAAATTGAATCCGCTGCGACATATTAATGGCGGCGCTGCTCTCATCTATTCTCATCTAGTTAACAAGTCAACACAGCGTTTATTATTCAAAGGTCAACACGGGACATTTTGGACGCTTGCGTTCATCACAAGCGATGAAGCGACTCATTTTGAGTTGGGGGGGGGCGTGAAAAAAGGGGAATACATTTCAGAAAGCTAACTTTTTATTTATTTTTTATTTTTTTTGAAGAACCGAGACATACCGGGAAGCACTTACTGCCTTTTCTGGCGCGACGTTCTTCTGGAGTTACGAGATAAAGCCACTTAAATCAGGACGGGACGTTCAGGCGGCGCTCGGCGGGGGAAATGCGAGGGGGGGGGGGTATGAAAGTGCGCTTTGTTAGTACGTGAAAAGGGGAAGCTTTCAAGGCAGCAATTAAGACTCGCTGAGAATGTAATTATTTTTCCCGGAGTGCCGGCGGGCTTTCTGACAAGGTGGCGGGTGACAATCTTCATACTCAGCAGATTTAGCAGGCGCGCCGGTCGCTCAAACCTCGAGGGGGAGGAGCGTTCCGAAATATTGCCTCTGGTTAAATTTGACCAGCCTTAAAAAAATAAAACAACTAAATGTCATTTATTCAGCATAAAATTTGATGACGAAAGTGGCCTGATGAAAATGATGACCGAAAAGCAAAGCCGGTGCAGCGTTGGCGTGCAACAGATTGTTTGACTAGTCCGATAATTCGTAAATGGGGGTGCGTGAAGATACTTCAAGGGGGTGCGTGCATTTTTAAGAGTTTACGCAAGCGATGAGAATATTGAACATCGCGTTTTTCTAACGCCGTGAGGGAAAAGCACTTTTCTTTTCAAATTAAAAGCTAATTAGTTGGAACATGAAGGAACTCATTGCTAACGTGTGTTCCTGTTACGTTTTAACATTTGCAAGAACAGGAACAGACCATGTTTCTTTTCAAATTAAGAGCTCATTCATTGGAACAGGAAGCAGTGCAGTGTTGGCATGCAACAGATTGTTTGACTAGTCCAATAATTCGTAAATGGGGGTACGTGAAGATACTTCACGGGGGTACGTGCATTTTTAAGAGTTTACGCAAGCGATGAGAACATTGAACATCACGTTTTTCTAACGGCGTGAGGGGAAAGCACTTTTCTTTTCAAATTAAAAGCTAATTAGTTGGAACATGAAGGAACTCATTGGAAAAGTGTGTTCCTGTTAAGTTTTAACGTTTGCAAGAACATGAATGTTTGTTCAAGTGTTACGTTTCAACAGGATCCATTAAGAGGAAGAGAACATTTTTCTTTTCAAATTAAAAGCAAATTAATTGGAACATGAAACAACTCATTGCTAAATTGTCTTTGAGCTTCTACAATATCGATGGACAGGAAAAGGTTGTTTTACTTTTAATTAAGAGCAAATCATTTGGAATATAAGGCAACACATTGCTAAATTATCTCAGCGAATTTTAAATTTTGACACAATAGATGGACAGAAACTGTATTTTTCTTTTCAAATTAAGAGCAAAGTGATTGGAACATGAAGTAACACATTGCTAAATGGTCTGAGTGTTAATTTTCAACAATAGAGGGACAGGAAAAGGGCATTTTTCTTTTCAGATTAAAAGCAAATTAATTGGAACACGAAGAAAAATTGCTAAATTGTCTTCCAGTGAGTGATATGTTTCAACTGTATGCATTTACACATAGTTTTCTTTTCAAAATTAAAAGCAAATTTATTGGAACAAGAAGAGACATTCAATCTCAGATTACCTAAGTACGAAATCCATACATAAATACTTTGAGGACATTAATTTCCAGATATTATTAAATTGACACTAAAGTATCTGGCATTGAATGTCCGGCCTCTTAAAAAAAACATGAAAATACGCCCCTGGCATTGAATGAGTTACTGAACGAGTCAAATGGAACTCCTTTCCGTGTTCTCTAACCGGTCCACATTGAATCAGACGTGATCCTCTTCGTTTTAGTAACAATCCTCTGTGAACGCGGATGGACTCGGACGTCGGTTCAGTGCGCTCGCTTCTTTTCTTGAAAATAATGCCGTGACGGCCGCGGTTCACACAAAGTGCCTCTTTTATCTGGGGAATTACGGTAGTGGGCCTTAGTACAGTGAAATAAGCGTCCCATCGTCGGGTCGATGTTCGCGTGGCCTTAAAAAGTCCCGGCAACGGTCTCTGTTGCCACCCGTAGGCCTCGGAAGACCGAGGGACCCCTCCGCCGTCCCCGCGTAAAACCGGAGTCCGATACGGTCCACTTAAAAGCCATTAGAGCGGCGAGTCATCCATCACGGCGGTAAGAACAGAGGCGCGCTCGGCGGGACCCCAGAGTGCCCGCGAGTCAATCATTTCATAGGATAAACCACTTTGCACCTTGTCACCGCTTTTCCCGGGGTGCCTCGACCCCCCCCCTCACGAGAAACCCATCCGCGTGCGGTAAATTCCCAGGGCGGGCCGCGACCCCGCCGCCCGGCTCGCGGCCGAAACGTAATTGCGACGGGGCGCATATGCCGGGATAATTGTCGGGAGTAATCCGTCGCCGTGGCGACGCGACCCCGCCTTCGGAGACGGTCGGGCCCTCCCCCTTAAAGCCCTCCGGGGATTATCCCGGTACGTTATCGCTTTAATCTTCTCTTTAACCCCTTCAATCAGGCCGGTCCGCCCCCGCTGCGAGAGACCCCCGTCCCCTTCCGCTAAGCCGCATATGGCCGCCGACACGCAGCGCTAATGTAGCGCGGGCATTACGTAAACACGCCCTTATATGGAAATACTCCCGATATAACCTGTCCCGATATCTGGCGGGAAACAAATCACTCATTGGTTTTCGCGCTTTTTCTCAAGATGTCGGGCGAAAGTCGTGGCTAATTAGGAAAGTAGTACGGCGGCGTCAAGGCGCGATGCTGAAGTGATAGATGTCGACGGGCCACTTTTATACGTGTGGCGGAAGCTAAATTTAGACCGGGTTGTCAGTCGCTAGGGCGAGTCTTCGGCGAATCATCTACCAGCTATTTTAAATGGGAGGTTCTCAAACGGGGGACGTCAAAGCACTTTGGCGGCTTCGGGAAATTTTAACGGGGTCCCTGAAGGTATATATATATATATATATATATATATATATATATATATATATATATATACAGTATACACATTTTTCCATTATGAAATAAATTAACCCAGTATCTCAATACATTAGTACATAAAATGTACGTAAGTTCTTTTATATATATATATATATATATATATATATATATATATATATATATACACTATATACACATTTTTCCATTATTAAATAAATTAACCCAGTATCTCAATACATTATTACATAATATATATATATATATATATATATATATATATATATATACACATTTTTCCATTATTAAATAAATTAACCCAGTATCTCAATACATTAGTACATAATATGTACTTGTGTTCTTATATATATATAAATATATATATATATATATATATATATATATATATATATATATATATATATATATATATATATATATATATATAAGAACAAAAGTATATAAAATATATATATATATATATATAGTATGTAAAATATATATATATATATATATATATATATATATATATATATATTTTGTTTTTCCATTATTAAATAAATTAACCCAGTATCTCAATACATTAGTACATAAAATGTACTTATGTTCTTTTATATATATATATATATATATATATATATATATATATATATATATATATATATATATATATATATATATATATATATATAATGTACTTAAGTTCTTAAGTATTCAATGACATTAGCATTTAAAGTAATCAGTCACTAATTCTCACGTAATGGATTGCTTCAGTCCCTAAAATAATCACTGGAATTCTTCCTTACCCAAAGTAGACAATTATTTTAGTACTTTAAAGTGCTCACATTGGTGTTTGAAGTAATCGATTACTTTAGTACTTCATTACCACAAATACGGCATTGCTTTAGTACTGACCCTCCTTTTGACACACATTTAACAAAAAAAAAGACACAAGTACTTGGAAAATAGTGTTAAGAGCAAATTAATTGGAACATGAAGCAACGTCTCCCTAAATCATGTTGTGACATTTTGCAAAATAGTGGACGTCTTTTTGTAAGTAACAGGGATCTAAATCATCCCGTCATCGGAAAAACAAATCATTCCCCTACTTAATTACGTCCAATTTTGTTCCAATGTATTCAATTCGATTTTGAATGCCAGCGTGTAGGGCCTCCATTCCATTTCCCCCGCGCAGACTTAAAGCGCAGCGCGAAAGCTTCCACAGCAAATCATTCATAAGACGTAAAAAGTAAATTGAATATGGACGTTCCGTCGCTGGTGGATGCCAGGCGGGAAAGAAATCATTGGGAAAATAATTAGAAAAAGAAGACAAAGAGCAAGCGTCCTTTAATTGTCCCGGTAGGGTACGCTCAATTTTGAGGGACTCACAGGCAAAAAAAAGGGTGTCGTGCAATCACGTTTTTTATGAAGCTATGAGGAAAAATAAAGCTCATTTCCGAGTATTACAATTTATATGTCGGTAATATTTGTGCAATATTTGGACCATTTTGGGCTATTTTGTTCCACATCATTCTCGCAGTAATTTAGCTAAGAGACTGCACTCTCCTGGTTGTGTGATAACGAAGTGGTCGTCCCAAGTTGAACTTTGACATGTTGTCAACATCTGGGTGAAATTTCAGCTCCCTTGTGCCTTCTTTTAATGCTTTCCATTTTGATAAGAAATGCCTTTGATTTGAAGATCAAACAATTGGACAAAATGGTGTCATTTTCTTCCATGTATTCCTGCATACCATTTTGAACTTTGACATTGTTACTATCTGGGTGAAATTTCAGCTCCCTAGTGCCTTCTTTCAATGCTTTCCATTTCGATAAGAAATCCTTTTGATGTAAACATCAAACAATTGGACAAAAAAGTGTCATTTTCTTCCATGTATTCTCGCATGCCATTTTGAACTTTGACATTGTTACTATCTGGGTGAAATTTCAGCTCCCTAGTGCCTTATTGCAATGCAATGGTAAATGCCTTCGATGTAAAGATGAAATGATTGGACAAAATTATTGGGTCATTTTCTTCCACGTTTTTGGGTGTTCCATCTTGAACTTTGACATGCTGTCACCATCTGGGTGAAATTTCAGCTCCCTGGTGCCTTCTTTTAATGCTTTCTCTTTTGATAAGAAATCCCTTTGATGTAAAGATCAAACAATTGGACAAAATAGTGTCATTTTCTTCCATGTATTCTCGCATGCCATTTTGAGCTTTGACATTGTTACTATCTGGGTGAAATTTCAGCTCCCTAGTGCCTTACTTCAATGCAATGTTAAATTCCTCTGATGTAAAGATGAAATGATTGGACAAATTCGTTCAGTCATTTTCTTCCACGTCATTGGTCGCGCCATTTCTAACTTTGGTGAGTTTTCAGCGTCTGGGTGAAATTTCAGCTCCCTAGAGCCTTCTTTCAATGCTTTCCCTCTGAAGTGAAAGGATTTTGATGTAAAAACCAAAAGGATTGGACGAAATCCCGCACAAGGGTTCAACAAAAAAACCAGGACTGAAATGAGGACGACCCAAAATAGAAAGCGCGTGCAAAAAAAATCGGACGCTTCATTTGTCGCAGGAAGAATAATCAACATCGATTCCACAAGGGCGTTTGCGGCGCCCGGTGCTCCGGCTTTAAAAACAATTTATTTAAATGAGTTTTATTTAAAGTTTGCGTGATTAATGCTACGCCTGCGACGGGTTCAAATGTGAGCTTCATTACGATGCAAATGACGCCGGAGCAGCTGTCCGCGTCGCCTCCGAGTTTAACCGCGGCATCTACGGGGAATGGAAAGACGCCGCCGCATCAGGTGACCTCCGACCTATGTTGCGGCGAGCTGTCAGCGGCGCAACGTGCGGATGTCCAATCGAAATTAAAGGTGCGATCGGTGGCAAACGGGTCTCGAAAGGATTTCAAGACGGATCGCGTTCGTGGCCGACTTAAACGTGCTAACAATCCGATAGCGTTTCGAGAAACGGGCTTAACCCTTGCGCGCGCAAACTATACACATTCCATTTTTTTTTTAAAGGCGTAATAATTTGTTAGTTTTGCTTCGACCACTCAAATTGTTCATTTCTATCCATACGTATGTAGGTGAAATTTGAAAAATTTTGAAAAATTTTGAAAAATTTTGAAAAATTTTGAAAAATTTTGAAAAATTTTGAAAAATTTTGAAAAATTTTGAAAAATTGAAAAATGGTATGGTAAGTGATGAGAGTCATTAATTGGTCCCTACCGCCACCTACTGTATTGCGGTGAAACACAAGCCGACAAAGAATTTTCTGTTTGCTGACATAGTTTGACCGCCGCTCAATGGAATGTTGCAAAAATGGCAGGAACATCGATGTCATAAATCCTATTTAAAGGCATTTCAAAAATTGTAATAAAAATGGTTTTATATGGTCCAAAATTTGGACAATGATTACTTTTGTACAGAAAATCTTGCAGAAATGTCAGAATTGGTGCATTTTGAAATTTGACGTTTTAATCATCTATGGTCCAAAATTTGGACGATTACTTTTGTACACAAAATTTCGCACGTCCAGCAGCAATCACACAGAAATGTCAGAATTGGTGCATTTTGAAATTTGACATGTTTTAATCATCTATACACAAAATACACAAAATCTCGCACGTGCAGCCGCAATCACACAGAAATGTCAGAATTGGTGCATTTTGAAATTTGACATGTTTTAATCATCTGCTGGAAATTTCAGATCCCTAGTGGGTTTTTTTTTTACTATTGATTCTTTAATGATAACCAAATTTTGTCCAAATTTTGGGGTTCTTTTCAGTTCTGTTTGTGATTGTCATTTTCACCAAATAAACACACACCAGCCCCTTGCCACAAAACAAGTACGAATTTTCGGATTTTCAAGTCTGATATACGTACTTTGAATTTTGTAGCAATGAATTAAACTTTTCTAAACTGGATAGTCATTCAAAATTCGACCTGAAAATGATGAAAAATTAGCCTAAAACGGTTGTTTTAAATCAAAACAGCCGACCCCGCTTGGAAAAAATAATGAAGCTTCATGAAGCGCTTGATATTTTTCATCCCCTCTAGATGGCGCTCTTGGTTAAAATGAACTAGTGCTGTGGAAAAAAAAAGCCATTTTCTGTGTCAAGTTGAACTTTGAAGGCTATCTAGATTTGGCGAAAATGAGCTACATGAGAGGACAAACGTGTTTAGCAAATTTTGTGTTGCTAATGGGAATCATTTTTAAAATCTCTCCAGGACAACTCGACTTTTGAAAGACAGCCATAAATGGCGGAAATGAGGCAAAAACGGCTGGCTTGGAACCAAACTAGCCAGCTCGCTGTGTCATTTTGGGCATGACAGAACCTTTTTTTTTTTGTGAGTCTACTCAGGACAGACATGTTTAACAAATTTAGTACTGGCGAGGGGGATAATTATCAAAATATATGGAGGACAAGTCGGCTTTTGAAGGACAGCCATAGACGGCAGAAACCAGGCAAAAATGGCTGGCTTCAAACCAAAGTAGCAGGCTTCCACCGCCATTTTGGGCAATGGGTTCTCGAGGCTTTTTGTGGGTCTACTGGAGATGGCCATGTTAACCAAATTCAACCTTCCAATTTTCCAAACACGACTTGGCTTTTGAAGGACACTCAAAATGGCTGAAACTAGCCAAAAATGGCTAGTAAAATATCTGTCTTCCAATGTTCTTTGAGATGTGGGTTCTTTTTGTAGGTCTACTCAAGATGTTGACTAAGTCAGTGTTGCTAAAACTAATCATTTTCAAAATACTGGACTTTGAGGACAATTTGGATCTTGAAGGACACTTGAAATGGCTGCGATGAGCTAAAAAAATGGCTGGCTCCAAACCAAAATTGCTGGCTTCCAATGTCCTTTGAGATGCGGGTTCTTTTTGTAGGTCTACTCAAAATGTTGACCAATTCAATGTTGAGTGATCATTTTCAAAATACCTGGAAGATACTCGGATCTTGAAGGACACTTGAAATGGCTTCAATGAGCTCAAAAATGGCTGGCTCCAGACCAAATTAGCTGGCTTCTCCGAGTCATTTTGGGCATGGCTTCTTGAGGTTTTTTGTGGGTCTAAATATCGCAAGAACAATTTGGCCTTTGAAGGACACTTAAAATGGCTGCAATGAGCCAAAAATGGCTGGCTCCGAACCAAATTAGCTGGCTTCTCCAAGTCATTTTAGGCATGGATTTCTGAGGGTTTTTTATGTGGGTCTACTCAAGATGAGCACATGTAACAAATTCAGGGTTGCGAAGGGCTTCATTTCCAAAACATCTCATGAACAAATCGGCCTTTTGAGGACTCAAATGGCTGGCTCCAAACCAAAATCTCCTCAAGATTGGCATGTTGACCAAATCCAGTGTTGATACGGGGCTTGATTTTCAAACCATCTCGCGAACAACCGGGCCATCAAAGTTCTCATGGAAATGCCCGAAAAATGGCTGTCTTCCAACCAAAACATCAACCAGACAGAGGTCTACTTTTCCAAATATCCCGAATTTTTCACCTGTCTGGAGGAACCCTCCGAGAGACACCCGGAAACGACCCAAAATAGCGATCCCGTCACTTTTTTTTCAGGCGCGTATTTTTTTCCACCCCCCGTCCCCGATGTCCATCATCTCCGTGTCCGTCCCCCGGGCATGCGCTCGGCGATAAATCAATAGCGGGCGAAGGGCCGCGGGAGGTGTGCGAGCCCGATTGATTTCTTGCGTTAACACATCACAGGAAGCGCCGGCCCGCTTTCAACGTCCCGAGCGAGAAGAAGCTTGAGAGAGTTCCTTTCTTTTCAACAAATACAACGCGGGAAAAAAAAAAACCCGCGGCGCCTTCATCAAGTCCGAGGAACAATTTGTCAGCCATTACACGGCAATTACTCCCGTCGTCGCCGAGCCGGGGTGGCGCACTCTTGACATTCTTTGTGTGCCGACTGTAATTGCTGACATTTGCGGACATGGGACGGCGCTCGCCGGCCGATTCCCGTCCCTCTCCAGTCTTCATGCATTAGTCATGGCGTGCGAGGGGGAGATTTGACTGGAGCCGGCGGACAAATGGCTCAAGAGAACGCACCGGAGAGAGATGCACTTCGAGAGGGGCTTTTAAAAGTAGACTCCCGACACCGGATGGAAATGATTGACGGCTCGGCTGGAAAAACCCAAAAGTCAAAATCTGCGGAGATTAACTCCTTATCCTATTTGCTAGCGTTTTCTTTTATGCCAGACGGATAGTGGCGCTCAATTCTTGAGTTGACGTTGATACGATACCATTAGTATCACCCCCTTCCAAAAAAAGGTATTTCATGTTAAAAGAAGTCAATAGGGAGCTGAAATTTCACCCAGATGGTGATAATATGCCAGGATTTACCGTATTTTTCGGATTATAAACCGCACTGGCATATACGCTGACGCTCAATTCTTGAGTTGATGTTGATATGATACCATTAGTATCACCCCCTTCCAAAGAAAAGGTATTTCATGTTAAAAGAAGTCAATAGGGAGCTGAAATTTCACCCAGATGGTGATAATATGCCAGGATTTACCGTATTTTTCGGATTATAAACCGCACTGGCATATACGCTGACGCTCAATTCTTGAGATGTTGATATGATACCATTAGTATCACCCCCTTCCAAAAAAAAGATATTTCATGCTAAAAGAAGTCAACAGGGAGCTGAAATTTCATATATACAGCGACTTGATTCATATCTTTTCAGTTCTATTTTATAGTTGTTCCAGTTGTTAGTACTTTGAAAGATACAACCCCCCCCCCCAAAAAAAAAAGATCTTTACATCAAAAGGTATTTCATAACGAAAGAAGCCACTAGGGACCTGAAATTTCGCCCAGATGGTGACAATATGCCACAATATTTACTGTATTTTTCAGTAAAACCGCACCAGACCCCACCGGACTATAAATCGCAGGTCATAACATTGAAAAAAGACACCAGGGAGCTGAAATTTCACCCACAGGGTGCCAATATGTCAAAATTGAAAATGGCACGACCGCTTAGTCCACACATTACCAGGAGTGTGCTAAAATACTGCAAGAATGATGTGGATGAAAACGACTCAAAAATAGTCCAAATACCGCACTTAAAATAAACCACTGCACATCATTCTACATGGACTGAGTCACGGCATTAGATAAGGGCATTTTGGCCTGAAAGAATCAAGAGCGGCAAAAACACCTCTTCACGATGATAGGCGATTGAATGTGAGTGCAAGAGCTGTCTTTGGGTGTGGGGGGGGCATCCCGGATGCATGCGGCGAATGCATGAAGCGGTGCGCAGCGGGAGAAGTTGTTGAGTACGGAGGAGAACAGACTTACATGTATTCAAGAGGAGCGCTAACTGTTTAAATAAAATGAATGCAGCAACAGCTAGATTGGTTATTTTTACGGGCGCAAAGCCAGATTGTATTTAACTGAGTCCATTCGGACGAATTAATCTAAAGATACGGACCAAAAACAAATGGACACTCACAAATCGTCCATCTCAGAGGGATATGGAGTCATCCATAAAATGTCTAAAAGTGACATCGAAACAGGCTAGCAAAGAAAAAAAAAACTGTCGTCACTCTGGGAATAGGCTGCCCCCTAGGGGATGGGAGTGGAGTAGCAGCCGAGAGGACATATATATCGGATTCCCTCTACCGCGCGCCGCCCTGCATCTTAGATGCGCTTCCATTTGTGTGCACGTGCCGGGTTTCGCGTGTCAGCGTGCTTGAGAGATGCTATCCGCGCCGGCCCGTCGGTTTTCTCCCAGGACTCGGCCGCGCCGGCCGAGTTGCGCGGCATCAGCGGAAAAGAAGTGACCTGCGCCGGTCTACCATTTCCATATCCAATTTCATTGCTATTGCAGAGGAGTGCCACGTCTCACCAGAGGAAACAAGGGAAATAGTAAATATGCTGCTTGTTTTCAGCCGTAGCCAGGGGGCGGGAGCTTTCGCTCGTCGGGAATGATATGCTCGAAAAAACGTTTGCCAGCGCCGCTAATGAAAAACAAGCCCGGCGGTGCAAAACAGCGGCGCTTCCGCTCCCGTTGCAAATGATGCCGATTTTTTTTTTTTTTTTCTTCCGGCGAAAATGTGATCCGCTGCAAATTTGGACTGATATAGTTGTTGTTTTTGATAGAGAATGGAAAAAACAACAACCCGATGACAGAACGCGGATGCGTACTGGGGAAATCTCGACACAGACGGCGATGTAATACAATACCTCATTAACAAGTACCTCGTTGCTTGAAATCAAGTCCAAAAATAGGTTTCTTCAACTCTACTTTCCAGATTCGATCTTAAACCCAGTTTCCATTGAGAAATCTACTCTACTCGACAAAAAAGCCCAGTTTCCACCGAGAGATCTACTCTATTCTACTCAGCAAATTTCCACACAGAAATGCACAGAGAAATGCTAGTAAATTCTCCTCGACAAAATCTCACTTTCCACCGAGAAATCTACTCTGCTCTACTGTACTTTATGACAAATTTAGCCTAGTTTCCATTGAGAATTCTACTGCACTTTATTTTACTTGATAAATTAAACCAGATTTTACCAAGAAACTGGGCTTTGTTTTGCTAATTTCTACTCGACAAAATACCAGTTTTCACTGAGAAATTTATGACAAATTTTGCCTAGTTTCCATTGAGAAATCTACTCTACTTTATTTTACTTGATAAATCAACCCAGTTTCCATCAAGAAACTGGGCTCTATTTTACTAATTTCTACTCAACAAAATAACAGTTTCCACCGAGAAATTTATGACAAATTTAGCTTAGTTTCCATTGAGAAATCTACTCTATTATATTTGATATTTTTTTTTTTTTTTTTTTCTTGGATCAAAACTTCTCACGCTATCAAATTTAGGCCCATAAATAAACTACAACAGTGATTGATTGTCAAGTACTTTAGCTAGCTAGCGAGCTAACCTGTCCATTAGTTTCATTTCACATATCTTCTGCTTCCTGGTTTACTTGTTGCTGGGAACAAACGTGGGAAAAAACACGGCGAGTAAAATCCTTCAATCCCATAGCGCGTTTGAAATAATGACACACAACATCCTCGATTGATTTTTCGATGATGAAGAAATGTCGGACGGATAGACACGAGCCCGTTTGTCTTTGCGATTTAATAAGACGCTGGCAATAAATACCTTGCCTGTGTCGCCTTTTCACGCCCCATTTCATTTGCTAGCTCTCTCCCCAAAGCGACTCTTGGCTTTAGCCGCAGCCAACCTCAACGACAACCAACGACAGTGAAAGTGCAAATGGAATAGGGGTTCATTTAAGCCAATTTCCTAGTGCGAGTGCGCCCCAAAATGTCTGCTTCAAACAAAAATTGCCAACTTGCTATTCAATTTCGCGCATGGGTCCTTGAGATTTTTTTTTTTCCCCATGTATTCTGTCAGGATACACGACCATCCGGTTTCAAGTCGGCCGGTGAATACGGTGTTTTCCAAAATGGCTGCTTCAAACTAAAATGGGCAATTTCCCGTTAAATTTCAGGCATGGGTCCTTCAGACGTGCTTCCTGTAATGATAGACGTCAAGAAAATTCCATGTTCCGTGAATGAAACTGGTGGCAAGGGGCTGTGAGACTTTAACAGCGTTTCGACAAGGTTTCGGTAAATCTAGTAATACGCCATGACGGGGTCGGAAGCTTTCTTTTCAAAGTAAGAGCAAACTGATTGGAATATGTGGCTCAAAGTGGCTCAAAGGTAAATAAATCATTTCTTTAATTTTAATATACAATGTTATTTAATTGTATACCGTATTTTCAGCACTATAAGGCGCACCTAAAAGCCTTAATTTAAAAAAAAAAGCTGATGGTGCGCCTTATAATCAGGTGCGCCTTATATATGGATCGAAATTGAGATTTGTAGATGGGGAATGAACTGATAAAAAAGCTTTAAATGTTTCTTTTGTGTGTTTACAGTTGAACAAGGTTGCTCATATTGACTTTGAGTTTAGAGTTATAATTTGAGTTATTATTGTTACTACTTTGAATCTTAATATACTGTGATTGAAAATGTTTTAAATGATGTCATTAATTAAGGTTGCGCCTTATAATCCGGTGCGCCTTATATATGGAAAACGTTTTAAAATATGTCATTAATTGAGGGTGCACCTTATAGTGCGGAAAATAATAAATATTATATATAAGTGGCACTCACTATACTATTTTGATCCCGATTTTTAATACGTATACACAATTTTGATGATTTTACCTGCGTTTTACACACATTTGCTAATTAACATATGTTTGGCTTGCCCGCCATACGACGAAAATCTCGTGACGTATTTCGCAGATGGCGCACCACGGAAAAAAAAAAAAAAAACGACTCTTTTAGCGCATACGTACACTTTTCTCTCTACGCCGATCACGTTCGGAGCTATTCAACGACTCATCAAGAGCGAGTTCATTGCGATTGGCTATCTGTTAAGCGATGATGGCATTTGACTGCGGGAAATTGCTCCATTTGGATCGGCGGGAGAGGCAATCGTGCGGCGGCTGCAAAGGAAAGTTAAAGAGCAAAAGGCGGCTCCATCAAAGCCGCTCCGCCGGTCGGGCTCCCGGCGAGAGCAAAAAGAGGCGCTATTCAGCAAAGTGCGGGGCAGACGCCAAGCTCCCGACATCAACAGATGCTCTGGCGCCGCGCCCGAGTATTCTTCTCTGTACTCCCGCCGCCATTGTCCCGCCAAAATCACAAAACCCTCTTCTTTTCTGCTCCGGATCCAGCCGTGCGACCAACGCTCCATTACGCTGATCTTTCATGATTCGCTGGATCTCAAAGTCGAATTAATTCCCTTATTAGTTATCTTTGTTTATCTGCTCCCCGCTCCAAAAAAGACAAACGAGCATTCGCAATGATCATTGGGCCGTGCGGCTGTCCACGCGATTGTTTCGATCTCGAAAAAGGGGGGCGCGGTACTTATTGCGCAAAATACGTCAAAATACGCCATGTTGACGTAAGCTCGTTAGCCAAAACAGCTGAAGTTTCACAACTAGTCTGATGTCTTACGAGCTGTGCTAAAGGCAAATTTAACCAGCTACGATTAGCGCGGAGAGGTTAAAAAGCTAAATTATCAAAGCTAGCTCAGTGTTCCTGTTTTTTTTTGTTTTTGTTTGTTTATTTACAAAACCTCAAATCGTAGACAAAAATTCCCCCTTGCACTTAAATCCCTCAAAAGCCGACACCCACAACTTAGTTTACTACAATTGCGCCGTATTATTGAGTAAACCAGCGTATGCTAACCGCTAATGTTATGCTACCAAGGAGCGGCTTTTGAATAATTGTATTAACAATTAAAGTGCCACTGATTAAAAAGTACCATTTTTTCTCAATGACAGCAGTAAAGTTTGAAAACTTCAAGTAAAAATACCTGAAAATTTTACTCGAGTCCAGTAACAGTTTGTACTTGTTTACTTCTTACCGCGACTTTTCCTCACGATGCATTATTTGTATTCTTTCCTCGTTTTCCACCGCTCTCTCGTCTACGACGTCCAATCTACCATCATCCAAAAAAAAAAAAATCTTCGGCGGGATTGTTTGCTTTGTTGCTTCGCTCCGATGTTTTTGCAAAAAGGCGCTGAAAATGATGCAGGCAGATTCTATAATATCAGCAGGATGCGGAGAAAAGCGGAAAAAAAAAAAAAAAAGGCCAGCGCGGCCGTCGACTCTCTCCGGCGAATAGATTCCACTTAAGTCGGCAAAGCAGTGCGGCGGCATGTGCGCGCATGGGAAACGTGACGCCAATTTCGCTGCCGCGCGTGGAAAATGAGGCGAAGGCGAAATTGAAGCTGTGGATGACAAAAGATGCTCTGGCGAGCGTTTGTGTGTGGGAGGGGTCAAAAGATCAAAGGTCGGTTCGGTCCTCGTTTTTAACTCGTTCAATCCCGGAGGCATATTTTGCGTTTTAAAGAATGTTTCGTGTTTGACGACTAAAGTAACGAAACTTTGCGTGGTATTTTCTACAAACCTTTGATTTTTAATTTCATGGTCAAAGTGAAAGAAGGTAGTAGGGAGTTGAAATTTCACCCAAGTTCTTATCACACTACCAGTATAGTGGCATCCCTTGGCAGAAATCATTCCAGAATAAGGAGGAAGAAAATGACCAAAAATCGCCAAAATTCTGCACAAGGGTTAAATTTTAATCAAGAACTTAAGATAATTAATCAATTAATTTAGGTCATTAAATACTAATTATGTACTAAATGACGTAAATTCCACAAATGCTTTCATACTATGTAATTTAAGTTAAATTATATAGTAGAATTATGTTTACCTAACACATGTGTCAATTTGGCCCAATTTGGGCCTTTGATCTTGATACACCAAAGACAAAGGAGTAGGACATGAAAATTTACAAAAGTTGGTCAAAATAGGTCATGGTTCAAAACCATGCGCTCATTTCTAACTAGTTTTATACTAGCGGCGTGTACAACCATAAACACCCGCGGGCTAAATTACTGTATTGTAATCATCATTTTAATGAATAAAGTCAGTCCAAAATTTTGTGGTTATCTTGTTTGAAAATTCCAGCTTATATTCAGTGCAGCACTTTTTGCAGCGTATCAAAATGTTTAGTGAAAGTAAAAAGAAAAACAAAGATCTCTTGGTATAATAATAATAAGATTATTTGTGGTACTTTGGGTACTTTCCATCCGTGCCTGCTAGACTAAATACCTCTTGGCATTTTCTGTGTTTATTTCAGTCCGTTTTTTTTTTCTTTTGTTTTTTTTACGCCGGCGAAAAATGCGCGGCGTGTCGCCTTCCCAAACACAATTACTCGAGGTTAATTATTCATTTCCGCGTTGACACAACACCGACGTGGAAGAAGCCAGAACTGGCCGTCGCGCCCGTCAGCGTCAATTTGAAGCGGTGGAAACAATTAAGGACTTGTCAGGGTCTTTCTTGTCAACGTCTCTTCATTTGCGCAGAAAAAAAAAAAAAGACGTTTGAGCTGAGAATTTGACCGAGGGTTTACTTTGAAAAACAAAATTCTCATATTTTTCTGACTAATCTACCAAACCGGTTATTGAATTAAAACTATCAGCTTTAAACCGTTAACAATGGAGATTAAATTGATAAATAAATGAACGAAAAAGTCATTCATTCATCGACAAAACGAGCGACTGATTAATCGAGTGTTAACGTTATCGTTAGTTGCGGTCTTAAAGGAAACTGCGATATTTATTACCTTCAATTCAATGGACATTGTGCAACTCTTGCCTTGGCCACTGGGGGCAGCAAAAACAAACATGTTTATATACAAACCGGTAATTGAATTAGAACTATCAGCTTTAAAGCGTTAACAATGGAGATTAAATTGATAAATAAATGAACAAAAAAGTCATTCATTCATCGACAAAACGAGCGACTGATTAATCGAGTGTTAAAGTTCTCGTTAGTTGCTGTCTTAAACGAAATTGCGATATTTTTTACCTTCAATTCAATGGACATTGTGCAGCTCTTGCTAGTGTGTGCCTTGGCCACCGGGGGCAGCAAAAACAAACATGTTGATATGTGCTAGTAATATGTTTTTTTTTCTTTGCAGGGGATAAGCAACAATATATACGTATATATAACTGTTTAGACATATTTAAAGTGTCTAGTGTAGGTAAATTTTATGAGCGAAGAGGACGTTCCTCTTGAAACTCTCGCGTGTGGGCGTGATATCGATTGAGGCGGGTTTGGACTTTTAGTGTTTTGGAAAAGTTTGGACTTGTTCAGAGTGCTATTGATCGCTCGAAACTGATGGGCGAGTCCTCCTAGACGCTTCGCGTGTGTGTGTGCGTGCGCGTGTGTGTGATATCTTCTCAGCTGCTTTCTGGTTCTCCCGATTGGAGTTTTGAAATTGGCTCTATAAGGTTGGAGACATTTTGATTTGAAACAAGAGCATCCAGCTGAGCGCGTGGCGAAAGAGCGGAGAATGGCGGGCGCCGCCGTCATTGTTGCGCAACAATGGCCGCCCGCTGTAGCACAATGGTCAAAGAGAGCGCTACTTGAGAGCGCGACGGGAGGAATGCAACGCTGAGGAAGCGCATGGAACAGACCCGGCCTATTCGTTTGTGTCCACGGGAGTGGACGTTAGCTTAAGCTAATTGACCAAGTTCAAGCTAGCTCTTTAGAGATATGAGATATTTTGTTTTGAGAGATATGTTTTTTCAAAGGTAATACGAAAATATTAAAAGCCCAGGAGACAATTCGTCAGAATGATGGATATCGGCGAGGCCTACACTTTGTCAAAACTTCGGATATCGGCGAGCTCGACGCTTTGTCAAATTTTCGGTGATGTGAGAGATCGACACTGCGTCAAAATGTCGAATGTCGGCCCGGTGGTGTCAAAACGTCAGATAACGGTGAGTCCGACGGACAAAACGTTGGATGTCGGCCGACACTTTGTCACGATGTCGGATATCGGTGGGATCGACGCGTCGTCGAAATGCTGGATATTGGCAGGCCCGACTTTTGTCACAATGTCAGATAACGACGAGGCCAACACTCTTCATAATGTTCGATATCGGTGAGCCCGACCGTCAAAATGTCGGATATCGGCGAGCCCGACTTTTGTCAAAATGTCGGGTATTGGCCCGGCCGACACTTCGTCAAAATGCGGGATATGGGTCGAGCCCTATTTTTGTCAAAATGTCCGGTATCGGCCCATTGACACTTTGTCAAAATGGCGGGTTTTGGCCGGAAAGACACTTCATCAAAACGTTGGATATCGGCGAGGCCGACACTTCGTCGTAATGTCGGATATCGTGAGCCTGACATGTCGTCTAAATGTCAGGTATTGGCCGGGGCGACACTTTGTGGAAATGTTGGATATCGGCGATGCCAACCCTTCGTTAAAACAGTATTGGCCACAGTATTTGACACTTTGTCAAATCGCCGAGTCTGGACCCAAGCACACTTTGTCATAATGTCCGGTATCGGCGGGGTCCGATATCGGCACGGCGGACACGTCGTCAAAACGCCGCGCATCGGCCAGGGGAATCCTCCAAAAAGCCCATATCTGCCCCTGACCGATACCGCGTCGAAATGCCAAATGTCGATATCAGCTCGGAGGATACCGCCACCAAATATCAGCCCGGCCGATAACGCGTCCGACCCCGGGGGGGGAGACACCGTTGACGAGTTTGTATTTCGAGCCGGTGACGCGCGCGCTTCCTCCGAGCGCCGGAACGGGCCGACGGCCACGTTTGTTTCTTTAAGTCTCAATTAGCCACGTAGTATCTGACCGCCCGGCGCCAGGCGGCTCCGTCTGCCGTCGGGAGATTTAAGACTCCGGCGGACTTTCAAGTTGCGCTTTCCTCTTAATTGGCCTCCATCTGCGGGAAAAAGGGCGCCGGGGGTGACGCCGCACCTCCGCCGGCAAATCAAATATGCAAAAAAATGGGAGGCGCCCAGACAAAAGGGAAGATGTCTGTTCTGCCGAGCCCCCCCGCCGCCTCGCCGACGCGGAGTATCAAAAAAGAAAAAATCTGGGGCTGCTATGATAGAGTCGATGCCAGACGTGCGTGATGGGAAATTAGGAAGGAAGCGCAAACGGCGCATCTGGCGACGTTCCCCAACGCCGCGTGATCGTTCGGGGGTGCCGGGACGGCTTTTGGTCTTTAATCATCGCGGTTGTAGCGAATTAGTCTCGTTTAGTCATCGCCGTTTGTTTTTCGTCTCGTGGACGGTCGTTTTTTTTTTCCTCACCGGAAGAAACGAAAGAATAAAAACTCTTCAACTCCGCAAATTTTGCATAACCGGAGTATCAAAATTAGGTACTGATACCAAGTATCAATATCTGGGATTACAGCCGATACCAAAATTGTCCTATTCTCTTGGAGCTGTTTTCGAATCAGAAACTGAAAATTACAAAAAAAAAAAAAAAACAATGGAAAATTTTCAATAATTTCAGAAAAAAAATGCTATATTTTTTAGGGAAAATTTCGTGCAACAAAAGATGGTACGCTGATATTCATACTTGGTATTGGACTTAGCTGATTTTTTTTTTTTTTTTTTTTTTTACTGTAGCCAAAGATTCAATGACAAAAATGTTCCAAAAAATGGCCGATGTGTTAGATTAAAATTTCAATGAAGTGGTCCAAAAAAAACATATTTTCAGGAGCAAAATAGTCATCCAAAATGGCCGACATGCTGTGCTAAGAACTTGCTACAATGCAGCCAAAAACATGCCAACACCACATGCACCTAGTATTTTTTTACATAGTTCCCAATATATTAGTTTTATTAAGTTATTTTATTCATTACGATAAAACCAGAAAAGCATTTCACAGAAAACTTGTTGTTAAATCACCCAAAAACGAATACCAGCTTAAAAAAAACATTCTTGACCATATTTATACAAATTTAGTGTTGTATTGTTTTTCAAGCAGCATTAGCTCCACAAAAATGGCCGACAAAATGCTCTTAAACACTCCATATTTTGTAGACGTGTAGCACCTCAGTGCAAGTATTTATGAAATTTATCACAAAAAAACTCTTCCTGTTCCAATTCATTTGCTCTTGATTTGAAAATCACCGCATTAAATTAGATTTTCTAATACCTTAAAATCCACTTCCATTTTGAGACAATTATTCCAGATAGTTAAGCCGTTAAATATTGTATATGATGATCTATTCCACTTTCTAAGTGAAAATACAACAACTGTTTTTGTTTTCCCCTTCCTAATGTAGAGCCATTCAGACGACACTACAAACAATTGCGTGCTCATTTTCTGCGGGGGGGGGGGGGGGGGGGGGGGGGGCAATCGATCGGCGCCTCCGGAGAAGTATCACGCTTACCCCGGACGTCATACGTGACAAATTACCTCTTAAATATTGAGTCGATATGACTTGAAACTGAAAACAGGATGCCACCAAATGACTCACCGGCTCTCCTTTTTAATGAGGCGAGCGGGCGGATCTGATCGAAAAATCTGGCAGACTGTGCCAAAAATGTGATCATTCGTGCTCAAAGCAGAAGTGACAACTTTAAAAAAAAAAAAAAAAGTGTGAATGATGACAGATGAGTCCAAAAAAAAAACGAATTTAATTAAGTCACCAAGTAGTGTGGAAAATGCGCCCTCTAGAGGTTAAGAGCGGTACTGGAGTGACATCGATTAGACAGGTAAGTATTCTTTGTGGAATTCATCAAGATTCATCAGAAAAGAACCCTGCCTGCACTTTTTTTTTTTAAAGGGTCGTGGACTATCGATCGGGAAGGAATTAATAATTCTAAATTCCACAAAATGGCTCAAGATTACCGGAGAGAAGAAAGAGGGGCAAAGCGCATCGGTGTCATGAAATTTCAGCTTGTGACCTTGTGCAACTTCATTATGTGTTGAAAAACGGCCAAAAAACGCCCCCTGTTGGTCCATTTGAAAAGAACTTGAAATCACATCTAAAGTTACCCCCCCCCAAAAAAAAAAACTGTACGTGCTTTGTATTTTGTTTCATTTAAAGACATTCTGTGTGATGAATGGGGGGAGGGAGGGGGGGGGGCATTACCCAGGGGGGGGGGGGGGGGGAGAAGATACGGATGGATGGATGGGTGGAAGACGGGGTGGGCGGGTGTTTATTAGCACACACACGCGCGCGTGTGTGTGAGTGGACGCACCTGGTTCTTGTGGCGAGTCCCGTCTTCGAGTTCTGAAGAGGCGTCCATGTTTCCCCCATCGGCCGGTCAGCGTCCCGCGGAGAATGTGCAGCGCATTACATCCGGCCAAAGCATCCGACTTAAGTCCTTTACTCCATTGGATGGGAACTTCGTGCGGCCAACGCTCTACTGCCGCTTACGATTATCCGCAGGGAATATCTTGAAGGAAAAAAAAAAGAACCAAAAAAAAAAAACGCTCGCAATCGCCGCACCTCGAAAAAAAGTCTTTTACTCCACGGGAGGGGGGGGAGGGAAAAAAAAAATGCCGGCGGATGTTCCGATGGTGTCGTCTGAAGGAGAGCTGCTCCTTCTTTGCGGCATCCGCGCAGGATCTGCTTCCGAGCAGAAAAAAAGAGAGCGAGTGAGCCGAGCGCTCCTCCGCTGCGCTACTGCGCTCCCTCCCGCTCGCTGTCCGTCAAACTCGGCCCCGCCCCCTTCCGTCACAGTGTGTGCGAATGAGCAAACGGCTGATTGCGAGGATGAGGATGAGCCGTCGTCATATGTTAAGACGTGTAAGCGGGTGGGGGCCGTGACGTCACAACGAGCGTCTTGATGGATCGAGAAGATGCGCTTTTTTCTTGGTGGGGATTTTCTGGAGGTACTGAGCATGTCCAGTGAAGAAAAACAAAACGACGGCTTTTATTCTTGGAATCTTAAAGGACGTTATGAATACTTTAGATTATATTAATTATAGACAGAATGTTACAGTTAAGTACGCCTGTGACCAATCCGATTCATTAGACTTTTTAACTTTTTTACAAACTTTATGAAACTTACTTACTTTACTTTTACTTCTTTTTACTACTTACTTTTACTTTTACTTCCTTTATGCGAGTCTTTAACCTTAATTTAGTAAAGTACCTAAAGTCATTGATTAATATAAAGATAATCAATTTCTAAGTTAAATACACTAATGAATAGCTTTAATGCATAATTATCCAAAGTAATTGATTATATATATATATATATATATATATATATATATATATATATATATATATATATATATATATATATGGTTTTTTTCCAATGACAAATGTTCCCTAAAATGGCCGACGTTTTGGATTAATATTTCAATAAGGTGGTTCAAAAAAGTTATATATATATATATATATATATATATATATTTTTTTTTTTTTTTTTCCAATGACAAATGTTCCCAAAAATGGCTGACGTTTTGATTAATGTTTCAACAAAGTTGTCCAAAAAATTATTATATATATATATATATATATATATATATATATATATATATATATATATATTTTTTTTTTTTTTTTTTTTCCAATGACAAATGTTCCCAAAAATGGCCGACGTTTTGGATTAATATTTCAATAAAGTGGTCCAAAAAATTATATGTTTTTTTTTTCCAATGACAAATGTTCCCAAAAATGGCCGACGTTTTGGATTAATGTTTCAATAAAGTTGTCCAAAAAAATTATATTTGCTATGCCATTGGTACTTGTTGAAGGTTTGACAGTTAAGGCTTTATATTAAATAAAATGTTTTGAATAGTAACACGCTCACCACATTTTCAGGAGCAAAATATTCATCCAAAATGGCCGACATGCTGCGCAGCCAAAACCATCAATTCTTTGGGTTGCCATTCACTCTGCTGTCTTCCCGAGACAAATTGGACCCAACAGCGGACACAAATGAACAGGTTAGCTCTCGGGAGTATAAATTTTGCCGCCCAGGCGATTCTTAACGCTGCAGAATATTTTCCTGAGTCGCATGTTTGTATCGATTAGCATCTTTTTGTGCCGCTTGTCGTTTAGCGTTATTTGTGCTTTTTTTGACCCGTGCTTATTGATCGCGCGATGAAAAAAAATAAAGGGGAAAGAAAGGCCCGCATCCATGGGCTTGAGGCTCGAGTGAAGCCCGGTGTCATTTATATTAATAATAAATAGAGGGAGAAAAAAAAAAGAATCGATCGAGGTGAAGTAGGTAGTGGGGGGGGTTGGGGGGGGGGGGTCATGAAAATGTGCAAACCTTGCAAACTGCATGGATGTTCAATTTAACAGCATGCATTTGTTAGTTTTGTTTTTTTGTTGTTTTTTTTGGGGGGGGGCGTGTTACAATATAAACAATAATAAGAACCATATGATAACAAGCCAGGGGGAGCTAGTGGATACTTCTGGTAGGGCATATTTATTTATTTATTTATTTCTTGTTTTAACACACTTTTGCAAATGATGCTCATTGCATTTTTATTTCCTTATTTTGTCAACGCCGTTAAAGGCGTAATAATTCAAGTTAACAGCCACCTCGTAGCTCCGCCCCCAAATGGAGGTAAAGGTTCCGCAAGGATGAGCTTTCGCTTTTATCTCGGCGAATGCAGTTTCTCTTCTTGGAGATGTGGCCTCCTCTTCCTCCCACCTTAGCTTTTTTTTTTTTTTTTTTTTTGCACGCATGGCGGCCTGACTCGCCCTTCTGGGAAATGCCAAGGATGGTTGGTAATTTACAAAAAACAAAAAGTAGCAAAAAGAAGGCAGGATTCTTTTCTTTAAAGAAGAAAACGCAAACAAAAGGCTGCAATTAAGGCACCAGTGAAGGACTTTTTTTTTTCCCGTCTCCCTCGAGGCGGTGAAATATAATTTTACGACTATAAACAGAATAAAATGTTGAGAAAAGGGCCAAGAGGGATGACGGCAACACCGAAACAAAAATCGTGGTTAATTTTGGTGGGTATCTGAACCGGAAAAGTAATTAAGTGAACATTTTTGTTGTTAAAAAAAAATGTAGTATCGTCTAATCTATAATTATATCATTATTAAGATCGATTTAAGAGAACTAAATCAAATGTAATGGCTTTTATCAACAGGAAAACCAGAACAGTGCATCTTTTCAAATTAAGAGCAAATTAATTGGAACAGGAAGCAACTTATTGCCGAATTATGTTATATTGACTCCTTTGCAAAAAATGTTAAATGCTTTTATTTTGTGAGGCTCTACTTTTTATTTTATTGCCGAAAGATATTTTGCAATATTTCACAAACCACTAGCCGTTATTTTTACGTCAAATCCAACAAAAGTCAATCCCGATAAATCGAAATTTATTTTAATAAACCATTAACATGTGTTATTTCCAATAAGTTCCTTTTTTTTATTAAAGGAAAATAAACCTCTCTTTCCTTATGACATAAATTGTAGTATCACACATATACACACTGACTTATCTAAATATAATTTTAAAGGTGTATTTTTAAAAAAATTCTGTTTTCCGGCGCCATTCAGAATTATTGTGTCCAGTAGTTTTGGAATGGGTATCAGCAAATATAATTTACTCTCTTTTTTAATGCTGTGACAGCATTCTTTTCAAATTAAGAGCAAATGAACTGAAATGATACTTATTACTAAATCATATTGTAATCACTCCTTTTTGTTCTGAAGCACTGTTTTGAAGTTCTTTCAGGATTTTGATTATCAAGTTTTTTGAAGTTATTTCATGGCAGAGAAAAAATGTGTCAATATATATTGTTACAGATTTCACTAGCCGCTATTTGTGTGTAATATCCGACTAAATTTAATCCCAATGAATGTATTTGAATAAACCACTAAGTTCATTCCAATAAGTTATGTATGTAGTAGTTATGTATAAAAATGAATGTATAAAAAATGAATTTTGCCATTGATATTGGTGAATATTATTGTTTTTAAACAGTATTTTCCTCCCCATTTTCCTCCAGTATTTTTCAAATGGGTATCAGTTAATACAATTTAATCTTTTTTTTTTAAATGCTACGACAGCAACGGTTTTCTTTTCAAATCAAGAGTAAAATAATTGGAACATGAAGAAACTCATCGCTAAATCCTTTGCAAAATAATCTCATTATTTCTGTGTTAAATCTGTCTGAATTAGAAAGAAAAAAAAAAACATTAGGGGACGTTTTTGTTTGGCTCGCCCCGAGCGACTCTGTAATGTTTGCCCGTGCAATTATCCGCGAGGCCCCCCCCCCCCAGGGCGCCACCCGCCGAGGGGAAACGCGGCGGCGAAGGGCGAGACCGCTTCCCGCGTCGGTTACGACTTAAACAAGATTACGTCTAATGGGATCCCGGCGGAAGGAAAAGAAGTTGGCCTTAATGCTCCATTTTGTGTCCGATCCGCACCTCTCCAGCGGATTGGGAATTAGGCAGGTAGCTAATCCCGATATAGCACTCTTTATTATTAAATCATTAGCGCAACTTTCAACCTTTATGCGCGATTTGTTGCGCTTCTTAGCTAGCTAGCATCCCGGGATTTACACGGCGGGTCGAAGGGGCTAATTTCTTTTTTTTTTTTCTTTGTTCGCAAGTAGGTGAGGTGAAATATTTGACATATTTTCTGTGAGCTAGCGGTTAGCGTATATGTCTGAAAGTAGACGGGTTCAGGGCTTGGATTTGGATCCGCGTGTCTATACGTTCGGCTGGCGAGAAGACCAGAGAGTACGCCGAGGACCGATTAACCCCCGGGGGGAAATTTCGACTCAAATTTTAGATGTTTTTGATGGTTTATATAAAATAATAAAACTAGGAGGCAAAATTTTTGCGTGGATTGTCAAAACATGTCGACTTTCAATATGCCGTACCTTGTAAACGCTTGCAAATGGGAGGTTGAGAGGTACACACCGCAAATGTCAAATTTAGCCCATGTCCGGCTCGTCTACTGCCATAATTGGAAATATAAAAAAAAAAAAAAAAGAGTTCATTCTGGTCAAATGAAATAGAGTCGCGTCGTGAGGAAAAGGAAAAACTGTGACAAGCGCGTTTAACACTGGTGAGGCATTCACTGACCGCTCACAAGGCGGGAAATCTGAAACACGCTTACCAACACACAAGAAATATAAGACAATTATGAACGCAAGAAATTTACAAAAAAAATGTGATTGGTAACGTAGAAAAGACCAAAATTTGACTCCCAAATTACCGGTGCATCTTATACACAGGTGCGTCTTATATATGGGGAAATGAAATCGAGTTGCGTCGCGAGGAAAAGGAAAAACTGCTCAAGCGCGTTTAACACTGGCGTGGCATTCACTGGCCGCTCACAAGGTGGGAAATCTGAAACACGCTCAACAACGCGCAACAAATATACCGCGATTATGAATGCAAGAAATTTACAAAAATGGTCATTTATTCCGTTTTCCTATCGTTGCAAAAGCTTTAGTACGTCTTATACACAGTAACGTAGAAAACACCAAAATTTCACCCCAAAATTACCGACGCATCTTATACACGGGTGCGTCTTATATACGGGTAATTACGGTACCTGTTTTTTGGGGTAAAAATGGTAAACTTTCAGATCTTATTGATTGATCCTCAACATATTCCCGACGATCGATCGGCCGCGTAAATATTCTCAAACGCCGAGCGTGCGCTGAGTCAACCGGGGGGGGGGGGAAGAAAAGGTCGTTTTTATCACCGTCGCGTTCCAAAACGGCAATTTCATCATTCTTCCACCGCTCCGTGTCGGGTGCAACCGTTGACCGCACTGTACGGGAAAAAAAAAAATCCAAAGGACAGAATGAGAATGGACCACCTCGCCCAGCAGCCGAGGAGAATGAAAATGACCCGTCGTAAATCGTAAAAATCAACTTCTTTTTTTTTTTTTGGAAACATTACAGTGGTTACCGGGAGAAAAAGAGAAAAAAATAGAAGGGGGGGGGGGCACCTTGACAGCGGAGAGACGAGCAGGATGAAAGTGACTCCGGTTCTTTCATCTTAGGGTCAAAGAAAAAAAATAATAAAAGGAGTCAACCCAATACCGCAGAAGAATGTGTAGAAGATGTACGGAAAATTGGCGTCAAAGTCAAGGGAATTAGCAAGCGTTTGCAAAATTTTCAGTCAAAAGGAAGCATGAAATGTTTCCTTTAGGTTTTGGAAACGTTTTTTGTCCAGATCCGGGTGAAAGACGCACGAGTATTTTGGTCAAACCGTTGAAATGATTTTTAAGTACACCCCCCCAAAAAAAAGACCTGAAAACCAATTTGACTGAATCCTGATTTCATAAAATTTGGAACCACATTTGTGATGGTGTATATTATCCAGTAACCCCAAAATATGAATCAGTTTTATTTTCCTGCAGGAAAATTGTCAAAAAAATATGTGTATTCATTCAAGGGAAATTAGGGATGGGTTGCTTCATGTTCCAAGTAATTTGCTCTTAATTTGAAAACAAGGCCCTACTGTTCCTGTAACACATTAACACTTTGTTGCGAAAGGGGCATCAACGTAAAACCTACCAAGAAACGCCATTGACGTTATTTGCAAATCTATTTTGTTTGTGCGTTGTCTGCCGGAAAATTGCAGACAAATATTGACACTAAAATACAAGCATTTTTGCAAATAAGTCACAGTGATGCCATTTAGCAATAAATTACTGTGTTCCATTTGATTTGCGCTTAATTTGAAAAGAAAGACAGGTGTACTTGTCACAGCATTGAAACTTTGAGATGAAAGCATGTCGTAGGAAACCCTCCTGAACTAAATGTATTTTGTTTTTGGCTTGTCTGTTAAAAAAAAAAAAAAAATTGCAGCATTACATATCGGCGTATGAATTAACAAAATAAAAGCATGGAACGTTTTGCAAAAGAGTCGCTATAATGCAATTTAGCGATAGGTTGCTTCCTGTTCTCATTAATTTGCTCTTAATTTGAAAATAAAAATGTATTCCTGCCACGGCATGAACTTTTTAATTTCATGGGAAAGAGTAGAGAAAAGCCTTTGAAATTCCATAATCTACAGGTTTTTTTTTAAGTGCATGCCATTAAAAGGCATAAATTACATTTGTTGATATTTGAGGGAATCATCTTCATTGCGCTGCCCCATCTGTTGTATGTGCCGTGGCCACCGGGGGCAGTATAATGCACTGTACAGGAAGAATGCCTTGCCTACGCAGTAAGAGGATAAAGAATATATGCCTACGACACAGATTTTTAGTTTGACTTTGAAAAGTTTTTCATGAGTTATTTCTTTAACATTTATTCCACTTGCGACCAATCCGTTCGTTTTTTTTTCATGCACTTTCATCCAGGTGAAAATCCCTTTTATTTTCACAGCAGGATATGGCCCAGCTGGATCCATTATGGCATTTGCGCACGCTCGGCTTGAACCAAAAATAACAACGGCAAAAACATCAGCGCCCGTCAAAACTGGCAGGGAGTCTTTATGCAAAAAAAATTAATACATTCAATAAAATCTTCTCTTTGATTCCATTTTTCGATTAATTTCATATGTACGTGAAAATAAGGGACTTGATTTTATTTTCACCTAATGAGCATTACACACTGTTGACATTATTTAAAGCCATTGTCAACGTAAATATCTACCATGTGACACACTTCCAAAGAAACACTCCAAGGAAGCAAATTTTCACTCGCATATTAAAACCCACTGTAATATGACGATAAATTGACATTGAATCGTAACCCCCCCACGAGCATCATTTCATAAATCTAAAAAGCTCCTTTCCGAGTACATGCCTTCCGTCTAATTGATTTTCAAAGAAACACTCCAAATAATTAGGCTTCGCGCTCATACGAAATTCTATCAAATTGACATTTCCTGACACGCTACTCGGCTAACGTTTTAATATTTCAATAAAAACGAAGGCCTCCCATCTCATAGATATTTGAAGTCACGTCCAAAATTATCACCGTTTGCCAGCCGAGCTCGGAGAGTTTGGAATTCCACGCGGACCGGGCTAAACATAGCGACGGTGGCGGCAAAACAACCCCCCGGGGGAATGCGGCTAATATTAGAACTTCGAAACGTGAAGAAGATGACCAAAAACCAACAAGTCATTTGACAAACGCTCAAAAATTTGCCGGCAAGCGATGAACTTAAAGCGAAGCAAACCTGACGCGCTAACCTTAGCCAAATGTTAGCTAGCGTGCGCTAATTCCACTCGTCAACGGATTGAATTTTGTGCTTTCCAGTTTGCCTCGTCGTATTTAATGATAGTACGTTGATATATTGTGTTTTTCATTAACTATATTATAAATGAACAATTTCCCAGTAAATTGAGCTAATCTAGCGGATGAAAGTTTGGCTAATTCATCTGTTTGCGTTTCGTGTCATTAGGAAACGCGTAACATATTTTGAAGTTCATTATTCATTAATCACAACTGCATTTGGCGAAGTATATGCTAGATTCATCGAATAAGGAAATGTGTTTCTCATGTTACGTTTTACGTTAAAAATATTATGCTAACCAGTCTAACGTGATCGTGGCTCATCTAACCAGGAAGTTAGTAATCTGTTTTATTTAAATCATTAAATCAAAAGAAAACATTTACTTTTTTTTTTTTTAAGAATCTAGAAATGTAATCCCGGGTATTATTATTATTTTGTTTTTTCACAATATTTCTCAGGTGTTTGGATAAAGAAGGATCCAAGAACATTATCAAATGAATTAAATACTAAAGTGATTAATCACTTTAGGTACTTTAGTAAGTAAGTTTGATAACTTAGGTACATAAACTAATTGATTAGTATTTGATGTCCAAAAGAAAAATATTGATAAATAAAAATAAATAGTTTTAGACCTTTAATTCACAAAAAAATAGAAAAAAAATAAAGTAACGGGGATTCAATGTCTGGACTGTTAAATAAACACATAAATATATAAATAAATCAATCAGTAAAAAAATAAAGACATAATTTTTGGTCATCGTTTTCGCAAAGTAAAATCAGATGTCTTATTATGATTAAAAACAAAAAAATTACTTTCATGAAAATCTGCAGCAACCAGAAAAATTACAGTCCAAAGGCTGAAATTTGACAATTATTTCCAACCGACGACTCATTTATTCAAATAGATTTGCAGTCATAGTGGTAAAATATAGCCTGCTAAAAATGCCACCTCCTATAGTTTGATTATGCCCCGCCCCCTTGAGTGCAGCCCCGCCCACATTCCTACACTCTTACAAGAGAGTGTTTGCGGAAAATCCAGCGTAACGTCCCGTGTCGGGATAAAGCGCTCGACTTGTAAAATCCATACCTTCGCCACCTCGGGCGTCAAAAACTGGATCAAGAATCGTCAGTAATCTTTAAGAAAAAAAAAAATACATCGAACAAGGCCAAGAGTTTCTTCCCCTCGTTGGCTGAGGAAACTGGCGCAGGCCCCGCCACTTTGTGCCACTCGTGCCAGGCGATAATCTCCGTCTTGGCACGGGCGCAAATCAAATGCAGAAAATATTCTTATCAGGGAGCGACAGCAAACATCCTCCCCCGTATCCCGATGGACGCAGCGCTTAATTGATTTCGCGCCGTCACGACAGCGGCTAGCGTTCCTTCACTTTACCGGCCGCCTCGCCAACGTTGTTGTTTACGTTTCGCTCATGTGGGTGAAATTTGATGCACTCGATGGGAGGGGGGGTAAAAACACACACGCTTAACGTCATTATTTTACAACATTGTTTTTATTCATAAGTGAAATAGAAATAACCTAATATTATCCAAAGTTAGCTAAAATTTCTACACGAATCACGAGTTTAACGATGGAAGTGGAATGTTTCGGTACATTTGTACGTGAAGCTAGCTAACATTTCTACGCGAATCAGAAGTTGAGCAAAGGAGTTTGTTTGACGACGGAAGCGGAACGTTTTTGTACATTTGTACGTGAAGCTAGCTAACATTTGTACGCGAATCAGAAGTTGAGCAAAGGACTTTGTTTGACGATGGAAGCGGAATGTTTTTGTACATTTGTACGTGAAGCTAGCTAACATTTCTCAGCGAATCAGAAGTTGAGCAAAGGAGTTTGTTTGACGACGGAAGCGGAAGGTTTTTGTACATTTGTACGTGACGCTAGCTAACATTTCTACGCGAATCACAAGTTGAGAAGTTGTAATTGAAATTAGAGGAACGATGACTGTTTTTCACCATAATTTTTGTACTAGCATTTCTACATTAATAATACGTTTAACAAAAAAATGTCAGTTTTTGTTATTTGTCAAAATTTCTCGTTTTTGTTACAAACAGTATTTCGATGTGAAACTTTAATCTAGTAAAATGTCGCGTGTATTTTGACAACCTTGCCATTTGTATGGTTAAAGTTCCTAAGCAAATTTTAGCCTTTGTGATGTTGTTTTTTATAATAAATAAAATTCGTATGTGAATCTTCATTGGCTTTTTTGCTGCTTTTTATTCATATTTTTTGATGACACTGACATTTGCGTGCGAAACTTTAATACAAAGTACTTGCTTTGTTGTCATCCCGTTAACGTACCCTTAGTCTCAACTTCCGGGGAATCAATATTTATGATGCGCTTGTGCCTTTGTTTTACCCCTGTGTTTATTTGTATCTGCGGCAAATGTGTCTGACTAAAGTGGATGACACTTCTGCAATTGAACATTATAATTGGTCTCACATGGTGCAACACTGAGGCTTCACCTATCGATAGCGCTAGCACATTTAGCGTTGTGTAAAGTGATTCTCCAGAGCGGAGGGAAGCAGGAATGTTTTCATTCTGCAGATATTCACAACTCAGAGACGTGAGGGGACTATAAAACCCGATTCCACCAAAAAGTTGGATGCTGCTTAGCATTCATCTAAACGATGCAAATAATAAGAACACTGGAAAGCTAAACGAGAGGTGTTAAGAATAGAGGAGCAGATCAGGTTCTTATTTTCTTTGAAGAGGTTTCACGTACATGATCAACTTTAGAACTGCGTCCAGATAACAAGACGAGCTATTTAGCTCGTTGCTAAGAATATGCTACCTACATTAGGGCTTAGTTTCTCCATTGAATTAACCAAAATAAAAATGCTACACCATTTTGCTAGCTAGCTTCAAAAGCTGAGCTAACGTTGACTAGCTACTTGTGAACCCAAACACGTGTATGAGCGTGAGGCCCTGTTGCTAGATGAGACACTGTCAAGCTAAAATTCAGCTAATGTGGCTAGCTACTTAGCTTGTTAACCAAAATGCAAGCGTGTTGCTACCAATGTTCTCACGTTTCTATTTGTTTGTTTTTAAACGGCACTGCTGCATAACTATCATGGGAGGTAACTAGCATTCTAACATAACTAGCGAGCTAACGATCCTACTCTTATTAAAAAAAAATCAGTACCAAGATTTCATCGAATATGCTAGCAACCTAAGCTAATGAGACTAGCTGCTTGTGAACCCAAACCTACCTAAACAAGTAAGATAAGCACGTAAGCAAGCTATGTAGCTAGCTTGGTAACCAAAACGCAGAAATGATGCTACCAACGTTTTAAAATATAATCACTTAACTTTGCCAGGTAAGCTAACACTGCTACATAGCACGTTATGCTACCTGCTTGTAGCCCAGCTGCTATCCCCAGCAGAAAAACATTATATTAAAATTATATAACAGGAATTTGCAACCTTCTTGTGTAAACAATGGATTTAAATTTAGTTTCAGAAAAAAAATCCCAGTGTCTTAGTGAAAGACATAAGTTAAAGGGAGAACAAAACACAGGGGACGTATTCTCCAGCATAATTCTATTACCGTCAGATGCCTGCGAAGAGGACCCATTAGAGGCAGAAGAGACACGGATGGAGGGCAGAGATGATGATCAAGGGGACCTACCGTGCGGTGATGTGATTGCGGCGCGACCTTTGACCTCGATATGCTGCAGCCGGGAGAAAAATGGGACGGCACCTGTCACCAATGTCATCAGCTCCATGTACTCAGTCGTCTTCTTTTTCGGACACATGGGGAACGCAAGAAGGCGCAGATAAAGGAGACGCATTAGTTTCCCTTGAGAAATAATGCTCCATTGTGTTATAGTCAACGCCATTCAGAAGTCGAGAAGCAGACCAAGGACACATTTGAAAAACCCAGCGAATGCAAATTGCCCGTTGATTGTTCACACCGTGGTTATATCACCACCGTGACATATAAGGGTCACTTAGTGAAAACAAACAGGAGTTTTTACGATTTAACGTTCTCACGATGAGATTTAATTGTGAGAATTGTGATGAGATTTAAAGTCATCACGATGAGATTTTAGATCGTTGTGACCAGATTCAAGTCATCAAGATGAGATTCCAATCCCTGACAAAATTGAAAGTCGTCATGCTGAGATAAGGGCATCATGATGAGATTCAAGTCGTTAGGACAGGATTCAAAGTCATCATGATGAGATTTTAGATTGTTGTGACCAGATTTAAGTCATCAAGATGAGATTCCAAGTCCGTGACAAAATTGAAAGTCGTCATGCTAAGGGCATCATGATGAGATTCAAGTTGTCATGACAGGATTCAAAGTCATCATGATGAGATTTTAGATCGCTGTGACCGGATTTAAGTCATCAAGATGAGATACCAAGTCCCTGACAAAATTGAAAGTCGTCATGCTGAGATAAGGGCATCATGATGAGATTCAAGTCGTTAGGACAGGATTCAAAGTCATCATGATGATATTTTAGATCGTTGTGACCAGATTTAAGTCATCAAGATGAGATTCCAAGTCGTCATGCTGAGATAAGGGCATCACGATGAGATTCAAGTCGTCATGACTGGATTCAAAGTCATCATGATGAGATTTAGTCATGTTGAGATTTAGTCATCTGAATTACATCCACAAGGAGGTTATGGCATGCTGATATTTTAGGTCATCACGATCAGACTCAAAGTCATCATGATGAGATTTAGTCATGTTGAGATTTAGTCATTTGAATTACATCCACAAGGAGGTTATGGCATGATGATATTTTAGGTCATCACGATCAGACTCAAAGTCGTCATGATGAGTTTTATCATCGTGATGAGATTTAAAGTCATCATTATCATCGTTAATATTTTATCTTTATAAAAGGAGAAGCATTTTCCTGGTCAAACCAACCTGTTCCAACCAATACTGTGCTCCTCTAATTTTTTTAGTTCCTTCCATATACAGGAGGTGGTTTACAACCGTTAGAACTTTTTCGGACGCGGATTACCTTTCCTCTCCTACAGGGAAGATTCCTTTTTTTTTCATATGTGTTTTAAATGAGATATTTAACGCAATACGAATGTCGGGAAGAAAGGTTTCAAAATCTCTCGTCGAGCACCCAAGGCTGTTTTTTCGTCAAACCACAGAAAAAACTGGAGGCCATTTGACTGGAGAGATGGCTTGTCTCCATCAGACGCACTCAAGGTACTATTATGTTGACGATTATAGCTCAGTTGACGTATTTGGGTAGAGTTGTTCCCCGGAGGGCTAATCAGGCATCCTTAGCATATACGGTACCGCGCGTACGTACGGGAGGTAAAACACACTTTAAGTATAGGGTGTTTAGTCGTCACATGGGTGTGAAGTGTTGAAGTTTTGACTGCTGTTTTACCTTCCCTTGTACTTTCCCCGAGTGTGCCGCGTCCCCTCATTAGCCAACATCCTCGCATGGTTTGCGCGGGTCTCGTTACGGGTTCGCGACGTCTGTACGCTTTGTTCTATTTTGGTTTCTTTTGCGGAGCCGAGTAATTGTTTGGAGTCTGGGCTCCTCCGGAGGTAATCCCGACTCGTAGGCTTGATTTGTTTTCATTTAATAAACCTCGCGGTTGCGCCACATCATCCGCTTGATTTAAATCAAACGTCTCGGATGGGATCGACTTGTTGAGAAATTCCGCCGGGTTTTATTTAGCTCGTATACCGGTCGGCGAATTTGAAAAGGCTGAAAAAGCGCAAGGTTTCCTTCGAAGTAGAACGTAGTAGTTTACATGAGCAAACGGGTGAAGGTCCGCGCGTGGGTCTCCGTCGGCCGGGCTCCAGCTTGGGCGTCAATATTTCATGACTCATTCTCTCAGTGTACTTGTTGAAAGAAAAATACGCAACTGGAATAACACTCGGTAGACCGCGGACCTCCATGGATATGTAGCTCTTCACAAATATATATATATATATATATATATATATGCATTTTCACAAAAGCAGGCTGACGTTTCTTCAAACTAAGATATATTTTGTAACTCTACACTTGATTTTGACAAAGTAACAGCAATTTGAATGTTACCGAATGAATTGAAATCCCAAGTGTTCAGAAAAACACGGTGAATATTTTGACTCATTCGTCTTTCAATAGTGTGCGTCGTCTACAACAGTAACCGTTTATTTTTAGACACTTTTTTTTTTATTTTATTTATTTTTTTATTATTATTTTATTTATTTTTATTTTATTTTATTATTTTAGAGAACCCATATATATATATATATATATATATATATATATATATATATATATATATATAAATGATATATATTATATTATTACACTGTATAGTGTATACAGTATCAACACCGCCCAAAAAAATCAAATATATTGGGGCTGCGTGATACTGTATAGTGATATTTGGATAATATTAAAAATATATAATATTATAGTAAATGCTACCTCATCAGTAGAGCCGCATCACACAGAGAGACTGATTAAAAGTATCAGCTGGTATTTTGTAATTATTGCTATCAAATCGAATTCAAGTGGATCAAGTGGAAAACCTTTGTGATGGAATTTAAAAACGCTATTTTTTTTCCCCCAAAAATATTAACCGATGGGAGAAAAAAAATCACGTGATGGTTATCAGCCTCGTAATATGGGGTATTATTATCATCATACTGCATGCCATTCCCACGGCGTAGTATTTAACCTAATGTAATGCGGTACAGGGAGAAAGGGGGGAAAAAAAACTGTAACGGCTCTGCACTCTGGCCTGGTCAGGAGCTAGTACGTCCTGATCAATAAGGCGAGGCGCGAAGCCTGAATTAATAATGCGCGTTCTCGGCGGCAGAAAGAAAAAAAAAGCAAATCGTGGTCACACATAAGTAAAAATCCGTTCACAATGAATCACCTGGCCTCATTAAAAAGCATACATAATGCATGTTAAATTGAAGAAGTACGTGTGTGTGCGTGCGCTTTGACCTCCAAGAAGGACTGGTCGCCGTTGTGCCCCGCAGCCTCTCAAGCTTTAATTGGCTCGCTTGTCACTCGGCAACTTTTGGCGTAATTGATACGAGCTAAGCACCGAAGCCGAAGCCGAACCCGAAGCCGCGCCTCGCTGTTAGTATTTGTCTTTGATTTAGTTCTTCACCCCGGCGACCTCTCGTTTCCCCGGCGGCACGCTTTGATCAATATGTTGGACAAATGTTGATAACCTTGCCGCGACCTCCCGCCATCCCGTCAAATAAACGCCGGCGGTTTCAATTCAAAGCTAAGCTAGCGCAAGCAAAAGCGGCTTTTTATGACGTTCACGCTTTGGCGACTTCGCCGTACGGGTCTGGAAATCGGAGAATCCCGCCTAGTAACAATTAAAGTCACGGCCGGGTGAAAAATGAGTTGTCGGCAATTTCCGCCGGGTAGGGAGGCAAATGGACGGGAATCAGTCACCCGCGGGAAAACGCGGCGGAAATGGAAGTCAAAAGAGGTTTGGATTTATGTCCGACGATGTGTTGCGAATCGGTGAGAAGTTACCGTCGGGGCCATGAAAAGCGAGCGCCGTAACTATATATCTGAGGGAACCCTGAAAAATCAATGTTTTAAGAAATAAAAGATTCAAAAAGTGCTCGAGTAGGAAAAACATGTTTAAAACTTGTTAGAATGTTTTGCGTGGTTGAAAAGTTGGAAAAACTGGAAAAGTTAGGTCTTGTCTTTGATGCCTGAATTCTTTACTTGAAAATTCTGGTTTTTAAGTCACTGACTTCACTCAGAGAATTCTGAGTTAAATGAGACGTTTCCCTTCAAAGTCTGATTTCTTACAACGTGGCTCATCGTAAAAATGAGTTTGAAATCCCTGATTTAAAGTCTGATTTTTTTTTTGTCAGAATTTTGAGTTCCCTCAGAATTTTGACAGTAAAGTAAGAATTCTTACTATTGGTCAATGTTTGAATCCTTACCTTATCAGTTTTTTTTTGTTTGAAAATCTAAATTCTGCTGACCTAAGATCAAATTCTGACTTGATTCTGAGAATTTTTGTTTAAATCTGAATCCTCCCTTAAAAGTCAGAATTCTGACTTTTCTCAGAATTTTGACAGTAAAGTATGAATTCTGACTTTATTCTTACTGAATGTCTAAATCCTCGTTAGATTGTGACAATCACATCAGAAATCTGACTATTTTCTGAATTTTGACCTAAAAGTCTGACTTAAAATTCAACAATCTGACTTTAGGGGGAGGATTCAGATTTTGGACTGAAAATTCCGAGAGCAAAGTCAGAATTCTGAGATAACAGTGAGACTCCTGCCACCGTAGAGATAAATAGTTTTTTGAGTCCCCTCCGCTTGGATTCTCCACGCTCTACCGCCAAACGGTCTCCGTAGGCCCGAATTTCCAACGGGTCTGAAAAATATCCCCCGCGATAAAGGAGGCGCCCGGCATTACCTCGCACCCGTTGCCGTGCTAAATTGCTACGTCGCCGACACGGAACAAGGGGGATAATAACATCACATGACGGAGCGTCGAGAAATATCCCGTCGCAGAAAGTAGACGAGGCCCGTCACGACTCGGCGGCTCCGCCATCTGTTTTGGTCGCGGCTACGTCTTGCCGTAATGATTTTTCCTTTTCGCCGCCGTAACGACTCGCAGCTGCGGGATCTAAAAAGTCAGATGGATGAAGGGCGACGCTGAAGGGAAACCGCCCGGCGAGACATCCGCCACGTATTCATCAGGAGATCACAAGGATGTGCGCGGCGGCTCGGCGTCAAAGCGCTAGATGAGAGGGGCGGCATGGGAGGGAGCCGGACGGGTAGCGGAGGGCGATCGGCCAGCGGGTTGCCCGGCGGTCAATGGGAGTGAGCTCATTTCCTTTGCCGTTTGACCTTTTCAGTAAAATTGCCATTTTCACATCATCAAAAAATATGGACAAGAGAGTCTAGCGCCGCGCCATTTAGTCAGAAAATCAAACAACCTCACTTTCATTTGCCCGTTTTTAGACGTGGAGAAGACCGGCGGCTAATAGTGACATCAACTCCGTCGAGGATCCGAGCGAGCCCCAATCAATAACGGGGGATAACAAAGAACCTGCAATTATTGATCATGAGGCGGAAAAGCCTTTCAAGACTTCCACCTGTGAGCTGATGAAAGCGTTTTTTCTTTTCTTTTAATGCAAAGGGCTAGCAAAGCGACAGAGCTGGACACAAAGTGTAAAATGTCACTTATACATGCTACGCTATAAGCTGGAAGTTAAGCTTGGACATTTTCAGTCAAACACGCTTTATCCAATACCAGTGTCTTTAATCGTGACTTACAACACGATTCTGGGCCCTGGGTCCAAGATCCAATATTAGGGTTCGTACTTGTAGTTGGGGTCACAGGGTGATTCCTAAGATCGGAGTAAGGTGAATGGATTCCATGCCAGTTCTACTATTTACCAACCTACCTATCTATCTGTGTATCTATCTGTGTATCTACATACCTACCTACCTATCTGCGTATCTATCTACCTACCTACCTATCTGCGTATCTATCTACCTACCTACCTATCTATCTGCGTATGTATCTACCTACCTACCTACTTACCTACATAGCAACTTACCTACCTACCTACCTACCTACCTACCTACCCATCCATCCATCCATGTATCTATCTGCATATCTACCTGTGTATCTACCTACCTACCTACCTACCTATTTGTGAATCTATCTACCTACCTACCCACCTATCTATCTACCTACCTACCTACCTACCTACCGACCCACGTATCTATCTACCTACCTACCTAACTACCTACCTCCCTACCTACCTACCTACCTACCTACCTACCCATCCATCCATCCATGTATCTATCTGCATATCTACCTGCGTATCTACCTACCTACCTATCTGTGTATCTATCTACCTACCTACCTACCCACCTATCTATCTACCTACCTACCTACCTACCTACCTACCTACCCACCCACGTATCTATCTACCTACCTACCTACCTAACTACCTACCTACCTACCTACCTAACTACCTACCTCCCTCCCTACCTACCTACCTACCTACCCTTCCATCCATGTATCTATCTGCATATCTACCTGCGTATCTAACTACCTCCCCATCCACGTATCTATCTATCTATCTATCTATCTATCTATCTATCTATCTATCTACCTACCTACCCACCCACACACGTATCTATCTATCTACCTACCTACCTACCTACCCACCCACGTATCTATCTATCTATCTACCTACCTACCTACCTACCTACCTACCTACCCACCCACGTATCTATCTACCTACCTACCTACCTAACTACCTACCTACCTACCTACCTAACTACCTACCTCCCTCCCTACCTACCTACCTACCTACCCTTCCATCCATGTATCTATCTGCATATCTACCTGCGTATCTAACTACCTCCCCATCCACGTATCTATCTATCTATCTATCTATCTATCTATCTATCTACCTACCTACCCACCCACACACGTATCTATCTATCTACCTACCTACCTACCTACCCACCCACGTATCTATCTATCTATCTATCTATCTATCTGCGTATCTATCTACCTACCTACCTATCTATCAATCATCGCTAAAATCTGAGTGCGAATGGATCCCATGTTAGGTCCATGATAGAAGGCTAAGTGAAGCATTGCACTAGCCCTTGGTCTAAAATTCAGGTTTATGGATCATCAATTAATCCTCATGTGAAAGTGCTTCCATGACAGCTTCACAAACGTCAGCTAAGTAAACCACTATCAGAAGCGTGCTATGTGAATCATTACATTGGGTTAGAGCTGAGGAGTGAGATCGTGAAGGGCATAATACATTTGTATGGCCGTCAGCGATATGAATCATTACACTTCAGAATCGGCTGCAAAAATGTCATCTATGTAAACCACTACACTTCCAATGATCCTGGGTCGAAGTTCTCGGAGAGGGGACGTTGAAGAAGTGCGTCGTGTGGATCGCCGCGGTCGCCTTAGTTAGGACTTTGGTTCACCAGCCAAAAATACGAAGGGCAAAATACGTCCAGCAACAATACGAAGCACTGCGCTACTTTTCCGAGTCGGCACTGACAACCTTCATCAGACAGCTGACAGCCGTCTCGCTGACGAGGCTTTGGCCGTTTCCCGTCGAGCCACGTCCTCACATTTTGACACGCTTGAACTGCTTAGCCCGACTCCGGCTCATCTACCTCAGCGGGTGTGTGTGTATGCGTGTGTGTGTACGTGTAAAGATATAATGAGTACGGGCCTCTTTAACGCCCCGCTGTGAACATGACAAGGAGACACGAATGCAGCTGACCTTCTGAGACGTACGGAAAGACAAATATAGATGCGGACGGCGAGCCGGCGAAGGCTTGCTGTGTGCGGACGTCTCGCACCTGATTGAACCTCCCCCGGGGGAAGCGATGAGCGCCCGTCGTCGCCATTTTGGATCAATGTCAGCATTCCCACAAAAGCGCCCAATCTGTAGCGTGATGGAACGCCGTGATTCACGACCTTAATCGCATCTAGGCGTATATTTCATTTCACAAAAACTAAAATCCCAAAATGATGAGTTAAAAGATTTTTGAGTCACGACGGAATTAAAGGTTTTTAATCACTTTAGACTAAATGATTTACCGTAAATTTCAGACTATAAGACGCACCGGTATATAAGCCGCACCGTGCTATAAACCGCAGGTAAATATTTGCGCAGAAAAATGGTACAAGGAAGTTTTTATTCTTTACTTTTTATACTTAAAACTGCCCGCATGTTGAGAACCAACATATTTTTTATTTGTTATTACTTATTTTATTGAACATATCAGACTTAAGTCTTATTTATATGCATATTTACATAAATATATCATATAAATAAATTACATAACAAACTTATAAAAATCTTATTCAACTCAGGCATGAATATTATTTATATTATTCATCTATATTGCGACATTTATATTTTTAATGCAATATTTTTACACCTATTTTGAAACACAGGCCATTTTTTCAGTTTTGTTTAACAGTTGTTCCATGAATTGACACCTAGAAAAGTTACAAGCATTTGCAAACTGATGACTAATAAAACAAAACATAAAAATGCAGATAAGCCAGACAAGACTTGGGACCGCAAAGCTCAAATCATGAGAAAAAAGTTGTGGCTTATACTGTAGTCCAAAATTTACAGATATAATCAATAAATAGGCAAAAACTCATTCATAGTTTTACGTATTTTTCAAGGGTCAAGAAAAGTATGCATTTTTCAAAGGCCTGTGACAAAATTATTTTAATTGACAGTCAAATTTGCCACAAAGCTACCTAAAGTTTATTTTTTAGGTTTTATTTTGTTTATATACTGTAATGTACAGTTTAAAAAAAAATCAAAAATACATACAGCGTAATCATTGAAAAAATCGTCACGATAAACGGATGTCAATTCCAGTCATAGTTTAAAGCTAATGTTAGCGTTAACATTTTTAGCGCACCCTCCAAAAAAAAAAAAAAAATGACCCAATTGTACAACTTCACACTAGCGACGAGCTCTAAACTGTCGTCGATTTACAACTCGGTCCGGACTAGTTGTCTAACTTTTTCCGTCCCCGAGTACTTCAAAGTCGAGTGCGGCGCTCCGTCCCGCTTGACGCGTCTTAGTCGACGCTCGCCATAACAAGCGGTGGGGGGCGGGCCGGTTTAACGAGCATCAAATGGGGAAATGGCATCGGCGTGACGGAAATCAATGGCCCTGCCGTGGGGGGAAAGGAGGCCGAAAACAGATCGATGGACAGCCAACTGAAGGATGCGTGCAAACGGTAAATCTGCACTTTATCCCTCACCTGTGTGGTTTTTTTTTAGTGGCTGTATATATCTGAGATGTTTACAGCCAAAACCCGTCGGCCGCCGCGTCTCCTCCCCGAGGTCGCGGTGGGACATCTGTTCATATAAAATTAAGTTGTTTTTTTTTCTGGTGAGAGCTTCTTCTCGTCCTTGTATTATAAAAGATGTTTTTTTTTTTCCCCCCCTTCGTTTTGCCTCAATCCGTCTCTGCCTCATTTAACGGAAGACATTGGACATACGGACCGCATCTTTAGTACCTCCATTATTCTGTCTGGTTACCGGCTTTAAGATATTTTAGGGGTTTTATACACTTAGTGTTTTGGGTTTTAGGGTGGTTTTTATGCGATGGGTTGTTTCAACGTTATACTTTCACGTTTGTTGGTTTATAATACGTTTGAACATATTTGCAAGGACGTTCAGACGTCCTTGCAAATATTTTTGAATGTACTTGTACCTGAAATGCGGAGAATATATATAATAACAGAGAAAAAAAATGTCATTCCAGAACTGGAGGACACTAAGTCCTACTCATCAAATTTTAAACAATATGTTTACAAATTACTAAAACATGCAGGTTATGACTGAATTTACAGTTATGAAAAATAAAAATAAAAAAAGAATGCTTGAGGAAAAAAAAAACTAAAATGAGTTTTTGCTCGTCTCGCATCCTGTAATGACCAAATTCAATCTCAAATAAAACCGTTCAAATGTAACAAATTTCATTTTTTTTTTGTATTATTTATTTCATCGTTCTCTCTTGTAAATTTGGGAACATTTAGTTTGATAAACATAACATTGAAAATAATTATTATTCATGGGATGTGTGTCCAAAAACTATGTGCGCCAACATGTAAACAAACTTTTTTGTTAGCATGGTCGAAGTACAAGAAAGCAGTGAACACAATATCACGAGTGACTTTATGAGTTTTCCGAACGAATGTGTCGAGCAAATTTGTGTTCTCTTCTACTTTTCGTATTTTCAGAAAATACTTGAATGTCTAACTCTTCCTCATGCATTTGTGTTTGTCCTCTTGTTCTGCAGTAACAGCTAGCTAAACAACCTGAAAGACAGCTAGCATTAGCGCAGATTTGCAACCGTTATTTAAATCATTAATAAGAATTGTACTTTCAATCAAAAAACCGAACTAACCAAGCCCACCATTCAGTATTTAGCCTACATATAAACAAACGTATTTGTACAACAACATCAAATTTAACTACATGATCTGGTGCTCTGGTTCAAATAAGACAACAAGCAAAAAGTCCCCCGGTCGAGTTGATTAGAGAGATGAGCAGTGGAAAGATTAGTGTGGACAGAGAGGCCCCCAAAATTTACTACTCTGCTTTCGCACTCTTAATGAAGGCAGAATGACTTTAATCCTACTCGGCAGTCCCCGCGCGACCCGGCGCCCAAGTGCACGCTTGTCGAAAGCCAACAGCTGGAACGCGACTAAAACTCATTCCCGTTGTTGTGCACGATTGACGACGTGACGGAGATTAAAATGGGGTGTCAACCAGAACATTTTTTTTGCGGCCCCACTGGTTCAAACATAAGTGGAAAAAAAAGTTGTATCCTAACGCAGTGCATAGGTTTTGGTCATGTGACATTTGTACAATCAACCGTGATTGGTCAATACCTGAGCAAGTGTGATGTCATTATCAGACTAAAAATTATATCGCAGTAACGACCAATAACAATTGTATGAGCTTGTGTCATGTCATTTTCAGTTGAGTTAGAGAAACAAAATGGCTGCCTAATGGAATGGACAAAATCAAGTGGACAAAAAGAAATACATTTTTCAGACTTGTAGGAAAACATTGAAAAAAATTGCTTCTTTTTTTCATTCAATCATTCAATCCCAAGGACGTAATTACACGTCTTTTCAGAGTCCAGACATTCAATCCGAGGGAAAAATATTAGCGTGAAGGAGATCTTCAAAATAACACTCAAATAACTAAACATGTAAATATCTACAAACATTAAAAAAAAAAAAATGGTCGAACGTTTAAGATTCTTGAAAGATACGTGAGAACACGTCTTTGGGATTGAATGACTTAACTGTTAGTATTTTTAATATCATGAATCCTACAATTTGAGAAAACACATGCAGTTTTATTCTCGTAAAATTAGGTTTTTATTCTGATTGTTATTTTTGTCTTAAAAAACAAACAAAACAAAAAAAAACAGTCGCTTTACTATCCCGTTTTTGCCATTGTAAAATGACATCTTCAGTCTCCCAATATTTCACCTTTATTCCCATAATTACGACTTTATTCTCTTGATACGCGATTCCGACATATGCTCGCAGCGCGGCAAATATGTCCCAAATTGAAAATGTCAGCCGGTAGACGTGCTAACTAATGGTTAGTGCCGCTCCAAAGCACATTGATGAAGCGCCTCCAAATGTGCTACGCTGCTCCTCGGCGGAGACGACATCCATCACGCGGTGAGGGGTTCACCCGCCACGCGGCGCACCCTTTTACCCATCTGTCAATCAGGAGACAGGCCCCGTAGAAAAGCCACGCCGGCCCATGTGACCCACAGTTACCAGCTTTGACGATTGAAAGGTGGCGCCGGTGGAAATATAATGCCTTAAGCCGAGTACTCTCAAAGATTTCTGGAATATTGACAGGAGAGAGCATTGTCGCATGGTGTTCCACAGGGCTCAATTACGGGGCCCCTGCTGTTTTGATTAAGTGAATGGCAAGCCTTTGTTCTTTTCACTTTTTTTTGTTCCACTTCAACTCTCACATATGTCCGATTTTCAAATTGATTCTTCTCCAAAAATTCACGCCAACTAGATGACTATTTTTCTCACAAGCTACTTCATTTTCAGAGGATTTAATGTTTTATACTCAACTTTTCTCCAGGTAAACCAGTTTCAGTTGTCCACATACTTTAATGCAATTCAATAACATTGCATTTACTTCCTTACCTTGGGTTTAGCTAACTTGTTTCAATCGGTGTCCCTCCTAAAATGGATTCCTTGAACAAGGTTCTAAATCCAAGGGTTTTTTTAAGCAATATGGTTGTATATAGTTCAATATAACATCAAATATTGTTGTTTAATAATCCATCCTACAACTGGCATTCAACATTTTTTCCCATTATATTATTCAGGTAAAACTCTTAAACTCATTCAGTACTAGCTTAATTTGGACCCTCCTCAAGACCAAAACAGAAAGTTGGGGGGGGGAATAACATTTCAATGGAACCTGTTATTGAATTTCTGGACTCATTTTTCATATTCAAAAGCAATTTCTGAAGAAATTGCACATCTACTTGCATTCGTTTGGAGTGCATATGGATGACAGTCAGAACTATGTCCTGCAAAAGCTTTCACATTGGTGTCAATTTCAGTTGGTCTAACAAAAAAAAAAAAAGAGGCTATGAGGCTAAAATTACAATAGATCGTCAAAACAGGTAGATGTTCAAAATGGCAGCGTGCGTTTCTTCCTAAATGCTTCCAAATGGCTTTTTTTTCTGCCAAGTTTACACCAGGGACCCGTATGACCATCGATTCTGATGGGTTACACCCACTTTTTTCCTGTCTGGAGGAAATCAAATCCTGGTTGGCACTGAACTTCTTCAATTTCAATGGAGCAAACTAAAGTCATGTCGTTCTTTGTACATCAGAACTTGCTCCCTCCTGACGTCTTATCTAAAGCAAACCCTCTGGAACTTGGGTTTCAAATTGAACCGGCAAATTGTTGACATTTATCCTTGGTGGCTTCGGGGCGGAGGGCAGGCTACAGTCCTCGCCGACCATCAGTCAATCACACTTAGTTCAGAGTAAAACGACGGCCAAAACATCGCCTGCCTTGTAATACCACGGAACAACTCTTGATGACAGAAAGATTGAATTATGAAACATCAAACGCAGAAAAAAAAAGCCTTTCTATCGTTCTTTTTCTTTCCGGGGGTGAAGGTCGAGGCGGAATCTAACGTCCTATCAAAAGGCAGGAACGGTCGGCAGTCATTCACAGATGCGGCAGCCGCAATCTGCCTACTTTTCTATCTGCTTTCCATTTAAGCCCGTAAGATTGACAAGTGCGTAAAAGCGAGGCCCGAGCCAATCCCACTGATGCTCATTAATTGGTTTCCGCGCGTTTCATGGGTTTATAACTACGCCGGGCCGTACGAGCCGCAGTTTTGTACAGTATCTAGCACGCGCATATTTTCTCTGTAGTAAATCTCGGGCTTCCCTTTGGTGTCGCCGCAGCGTCTCGCGATCGCAACTCCAATTTGTCTGCAATTGGAATTCCAGTCATTTTCTCAAATGTCACCCGCCACTCGTTTATATCCAATCAATAACGCCTCTGACAAATCTATTTTTCTTCCCGGTGTCCAAATCTCCTGTAAAATGCCGGCCTAAAAGCCGCATTACCAACCAGACAAACAAATCTACGGGGCGATGACATTTTATTTTTCCTACTGGCAGAGCTTGTTGATCGTCGGGGAACTTTTAGTGTTTGCTGTCTGGCTGCTGCGCACCCCCGCCGGGTGAGGGTGGCAAAGTGGGGGATTTGATGTCTAATCCGTCAGGTGCATGGCCAAGCATTCCTTTATCAACTTTATCAACAGAAGTGCAGCTTTGCCGGAACAACGCGGAGCGACAGCAATTCCTTTCGCGTGGCGGGGGTAGTCGTGGTGGTGGGTGGCGGGCCGTCAGGTATAAACGAGAATAAAACCACTATTTGCCAATTAAGACTGCGCTACGCCAAGGCTCTCATGAGAACTATTACAATTTAGTGCCCATATGTGATTGTTTACTGCTAATTCCATGTGAACCGTAGCTGAGATTATGACGCTAACATTTACAACACTAAATACCAGCATACAGCATGCACACAGCCAAAGCTACATGCAGTTTATTTGATTTCTTATTCATCCCAGTAGCTTATGGTATGTCTTTTTCTTTCCCCTATTGTAACTATTATAGTAAAGCTAGGTCAGGGTTTTCATGTTTTCAGTGTGAAACTCAGTTAGGTAATCTTCGCGAACAATAATACAAAACAACATGTATTGTTACATGACAATAAAAACAACAACAACTGTGTATGTAAAGATAACCTGACCTTGTGTCTGTAGACAACAACCAGAAAGCTGGTTACACGGACTAAACAATAAGACGCAGGGGATGTGAACGGAACAACCCAACGCTTAGCTATGTGGGGATAATAATCATACACCTGTTCATATGAACAAAAAACTATGACAACTGGGTCTGTCAACTGAACAACCCAACACCTGGATATGCGTGCATAACAATCAGGCACCTTATAATAAGGACAAAACAATCAGACACCTGGTGATGTGGACAAAACAAGAAGACAACTAGGTCTGTTAACTGAACAAAATAACTCCTAGGTATGTGGAAAAACTATAGGACACCTGGGTCATTAGGACAAAACAATCAGACAACTGGTGATGTGGACAAAACCACAAGACAACGGGGTACACCAACTGAACAAAGTAACACCCAGGTGTGTGGAAAAACAAAAAGGACACCTGGGTAGGCGGGCATTACAATCAGACACCTGTTCATATGGGCAAAACAATCAGACAACTGAAGAACCCAACACCTGGATGTGTGTGCATAACAATCAGGTACCTGATCATAGGGACAAAACAATCAGACACCTGGTGATTTGGACAAAACAACAAGACATTTGGGTATTTTAACTGACTAACCCATAGGTGTCAAACTCCAGTCCTCGAGGGCCGGCATCCTTTCCCCAACACACCTGATTCAAATGATTAGCTCATTAGCAAGCTCTGCAGGAGCTTCAAAATGATCCCAATCATTGGAATCAGGTGTTTTTGAGGGAAAGGGTTGGAAAACATGTAGGATACTGGCCCTGAGGACTGGAGTTCGACACCTGTGGACTAACCCAACACCTGGGTATCTGGACAAAACAATAAGACACCTGGCCATAACGACAAAACAACAAGACACCTGGGTAATGTTAACTGAACAACCCAACGCCTGGGTATCAGGACAAAACAATAAGACACCTTCGTATGTCAAATGAACAACCCGACACTTGATAACGTGAACAAAGCAATAAGACTCCAGAACAATCTGTTCATTTGGACAAAACAGTGAGACACACGGGTATGTTAAGTGAACAACCCAGAACCTGGTCATTTGGACAAAACAATAAGAAACTTGGGTATGTGAACTGAAGAGCTCAAGACCTGTGCATAACAATCAGACACCGTCCTAGAACTGTGTTTCATCTATCTTCTCCAGCCAAAGAAAATAGACAGCATGCTCCAATTACAAAAACAAAAACCCACAGTTGAACCGATTACAAAAAAACAAATCGCGCTTCTCCATTAATACGGAGAAGAATTTGATCTTTTTATCCAAAGCCCTACTGGTGAATCTCACGGTTTTGTGAGTCAGCGTCTGAGAGCACTTTGTCACATTTCTAAACTGTTTGTTTGTTTGTTCCCTTGAATGAGTTGTCCCTTTTTTATCTGAAGCCGTTTTGTGTGTGATGAGGCTCTTTGTCCGAGAGAAAATGAAGTCTTGAATTGCATCAAAGCACCAAAATCAAGTCGACTCACTTGGCGAGGGAGATAATAAGATGAGTTTTTTTTTTTCTTTTTTTCTCCACGCCGTCAGAAGTATTGATTACAATGGCCGCGAGAGCTTCGCTAAAATGCAAAAGTCTTTCAAAAGATGGAATTTTTTTCACAATTTTGTCAGCTCGTGAGCAAATTTGGAGTATTAATACCGGACGGTTGAGAAAGATCACGGATTCAATCATTAAAGATTGAATCTACCAGGTTTCACCCAGTTTCATCAGAAAAGATGAAATTATCAAAGTATCAATCGACACCTAATCAATCGTCAAACTAATCAGTGATGCCCTGATTACAGGATTGGAAAATCAAGGAAACAAAGCAACATATCCAGTGGTTCACTCACATTACCAAAGGTTGCCACGGTTTCGGTTTAGGACTTTGTATCAGCAGATACTCAAATTCAGGGGACTTGGACTCAGATGTGAAAATGTACAAATACAACTTCAAATATTTTCGATGATCAATTTATCCAAGACCAAAATCTGCCCAACTCCTCAGAGCTTCAGTCTCACTTGATTTGCCATGACTTGGACTCTAACCTCTATGACTCGCCCTTGACTCGGACTCCAACCTCTGAGACTCAGTCTTGACTTGAATTTTTGTAACTTGATTTGGACTCCGATGTTTGCGACTCAAACTTGACCTGGACTTTATACTTTGCGATTCGGATTCAAACCTTTGGGACTCGCACTTGACTTGGAGTCTAACGTTTGTGACTCAGTCGTGACTTAGACTCAAATCTGTGTGACTCAAATTTCATTTGAGTTTCACATTTCATTTGCGACTCAGACTTGACCAAGACTTTATACTTTGTGACTCAGACTCAAATGTTTGTGACTCATTCTTGACTTAGACTTGAATCTTTGTGACTCAAACTTGATTTAGACTCTGAGCTTTATGACTTGACCTGGATTCCATTCTTTGTCACTGGGACTTGAGTTGGACTCGAACCTTTGTGAGTCAATCTTGATTTGGACTTTAATCTTTGTGACTTCAAGCTTTGTCAAACCATGTGACTCAGACTTGACTTTGACTCGAACCATGTGACTTTGACTTCTGTTCTTTGTTCTTCACACTTGACTAGGACATTTCTGACTGTCATTTGACTTGACTCGGACATGATTTGGACTCTAACCTTTTTTGACTTGAACTGTACCAGACTCAATAAATATGGACTGGACTACACCATTGGTAGCAACCCTCATTTCTATCGTGAGTAGAAAAAATTAAGTTTGCAATTTTGATTTAAGGAGAAGGGTCCTTCAAAGACAAATTAGTGTTTGACGTTGTGTCTGATTGCCACCAAATTTGAACAATCCCAAGATAGAAGTGTTCCCCGAAATATTAGTTTCAGATTTTTCACTCCTTCTAATACAGTATTGCAAAATGAAAGCAAAACAGCAAAAAGCGAACTACTTTGACTGACAAAAAAAAAATTCCATTAAATACCTTTCATTGTTGTTTATTTTTTGTGTTGAAGACATACTTTAAAGAAACCCTAATTCTTGATATTTCTTCTTCCTTTCTAATGCTGCATAATCACACACACGATGTTCAAAACTGCAAACAATACACAAGCCTGGGGGATTTATTTGCTTCCCCTACGAGACGCCTTTAGAAAGGAAAAAAAAAAACCATCATCCCGAGAGATCAAGCGGCTCACCTGCAGCTTTGATTGAAACTACCACGGAGCAATCAAAAGGTTTTTCTTATATTGACGAGCTTTTCTCACAAATCAGTACGACCGCCTTTGCTAATGCATCACAGGAGGAAGATTACACAAATAAAAACCAAGACCAGACCTGTTCTTTTAGACTCGTTTTGCGCTCGCGGAGTAAACAGAAATTTGACAAGATGACACGCCGGCTTCTGCGAAAACGTCTGCCGTCGGGCACATAAAAAACAAAATGGTTTTCCTCGGAAAACAGTTGGTGGCACCGTTTTTTTTTTTTTGTTTCTGCTTTGGAGTATAAGTGTGGCCACTCGTTATGTGTCCACGCCTCGGGGCTCTACATGCAGCTGGTGCCAGGAGGCGGGCAGCGGAAACTCTTGGACGGCTCACCCGGAACAGCAGATGGCGACGGGTGGAAAGCCGCGCGCCGGCGGGGGATCCCTCGGACGGATTTTCGCAAGCGACTGGGCGAAAAGGTGGCAGAGAAGCTGAAATGTTTAAATAAATGTAGGAAATTAATCAACTTTTTCACCATGCTCCACACTTAAGTGCCATTGACGGCTTTTCACGTAAAAGAGCTAATTTTACAGGGCTGGCACTCAATATAGTAAAAAGATTCCAATTGTCCGATTAATGTCTCATTAACTGGCAATGGAAAATGGCTGCCCCCTGGCTTCCCGCAAGCGATAGATTGTTATTCCGTTCATAGGAATGCTGCAACTAACGATTCTTTGAAAAGTTGACTAGTATGGATCAGTTTCTTCCAAAATAAGACCATTTTTTTAATGCAACAGAAAACGCACATACATCTTTTTTTTTTTAACAGTTGAGACAACAATTATTGTTTGTTTCATGAGAGGCTAAAAAATTAAACGAAATATTAACTGTCCAGAGGAATTCTGAATTATATATACATATATATATATATATATATATACATATATATATATATATATATATATAGAGAGAGAGAGAGAGAGAGAGAGAGAGAGAGAGAGAGAGAGAGGGAGAGAGAGAGAGAGAGCGAGAGAGAGAGAGAGACCTACAATTCAGAATTACACACACACACACATATTTGTATACATTTTTTTTCTAGCACTCAAGGGGGCGCTACAGAGCAAATTTTGTCAGGTTGTGTTTGAATTATTCAGTTATGTCCATTTTGCATCAGCATGACAGCAAAGTGAATTGCATTCAACCCAGCCACGAGACGTCATTGTAAAAGGCCAGAATGTCCTTCAGTAAGGACACTAGGACCCTGTGGGGTAATTCCAATCAACCGAAAGATGAAGACTTAAAACAAACGTCCACAAAAAAGGACACAAACGAATCGGATGGCTCTCAGGAAGATATTCAAGTCATGACACGTCTCGCATTCTTTTTTTTAACATCCCAGGGGGCGCCAATTCATCTTTTCGTGCAACCGATGCGAAACGATACCACAACAAACAACGTCTATTTTTTCAGACAGGCGGAGCAACTAAAGACTTTTGGATGAGACGCCGGAGGGGACAATTAACCCGGCGATCCACCTTTTACCATTCAAACAACGGAATCTTAAATAGCTTTTTTTGTCGAACGGAGTACGCGCCGGGAAAAAACGTCCGGCTAATCAAACCGACGGCCATTTTTGACAGACAAGCGGCCCGGGCCCAGGGACGACGGAAGCCCAGCGACAAAAAAGGGAGGAATCTCATTGAACTTTTGCCAAGGCTTCATCAATAATGTCTGAAGGAGCGCCGCCTTGTAAGGGGATATACGCCAGCAGAGCGCCATGCAAATGCCGCCTCGTTAAATTGGATCTGTGCAGCTCGGGGCGACCGCGGGAGAGGAAGCCGGCGAGGTTGACTCGGGCCAAAATTTGTTTAGCGCCGAGAAAGCGGAGGGGAATTGGAGGCCGGGAGATGAGAGGGGCGCGGACAAAAAGTGCCGCGGGGTCTCGGCCAATCCCGAGGAGATGTCCTGCTACAAGGCCGGGGGGGGCGGGCCGATTTGAGAGAAAATGCGAGATTGCCCGACCCCCGAGCGAGTTCAACTCAGTCACTTACGAGGAAAAAAAAAATCTTTGGGTCTATTTTATGGCTGGTTACGGCTGGTAAAAAGGCCGATGAATGGCGGAGAAAACGTTGGCAAAATTCTCACTTCAATTTCAGAATTCTGACTTTTAACTCTTAGGATTTTCATATCCAAGTCACTTCAAAGAAATCTGACATCCGATACTTCTGCCGGGTCAGAATTCGGAGAATCAAATATTGATTCTTGATCCAAGTCAAAATTCTGAGTTCAAAATTCTTATTTTAAGTCGGTGCTTCGCCATTATACTTTACAAAAATATTTGGTTCATTTTTCTGGCTGGTCACATTCCATCGGACGGAAGGGAAAAAGGCCGATAAATGGCGGAGAAAAAGTAGGCAAAATTCTCACTTCAATTTCAGAATTCTGACTTTTAACTCTTAGGATTTTCATATCCAAGTCACTTCAAAGAAATCTGACATCCGATACTTCTGCTGGGTCAGAATTCGGAGAATCAAATATTGATTCTTGATGCAAGTCAAAATTCTGAGTTCAAAATTCTTATTTTAAGTCGGTGCTTCTCAATTATACTTAACGAAGAAAAAAAAACGCTTGGTTCATTTTTATGGCTGGTTACGTTCCATCGGACGGAAGGGAAAAAGTCCAATAAAAGGCTGAGAAAAAGTTGTCAAAATTCTCACTTCAATTTCAGAATTCTGACTTTTAACTCTGAGGAGTTTCATTTCCTAGTCACGTCAAAGAAATCTGACACCCGACACTTCTGCTGAGTGAGAATTCGTAGAATCAAATTTTGATTCTTTCTTGAAGTCAAAATTCTGAGTTCAAAATTCTTATTTTAAGTCGGTGCTTCTCAATTATACTTTACAAAAACATTTGGTTCATTTTTCTGGCTGGTCACGTTCCATCGGACGGAAGGGAAAAAGGCCGATGAATGGCGGACAAAAAGTTGGCAAAATTCTCACTTCGATTTCAGAATTTTGACTTTTAACTCTTAGGATTTTCATTTCCAAGTCACTTCAAAGAAATCTGACATCCGATACTTCTGCTGGGTCAGAATTCGCAGGGTCAAATCGTGATTCTTTCTCCAAGTCAAAATTCTGAGTTCAAAATTCTTATTTTAAGTCAGCGCTTCGTAATAACACTTTGCAAAGCCCCGCTAGAAAAGAATAAACGTTTCGCGCCCCACCCACTGCTCATGCCGACTATAAATAAGCTAATTATCTATAAAAAAAATAAAGAATTGTATAACAATACCCTAATACTGTATCATTTTTCACGTTATCAAAAGAAAGTCAGAAATCTGAGGCTCTTGTTCTTCTGCGGCTCTAAAATGCGCCATTAGATACAGGACCATTTTTTGGGGGGCGACGTCATTTTTTTTTTTAAATTGTTGTCACTCGGATGTGGCGCTAACAGAGAAGCAGGAGTGTCAAAAACTGCACCCCGGGTGGCAGATTTACCGCCGGCGGAAGTGAAAATGAAAGCCCTTAAACAATTACACTCTTTGTGTTCAAAACGACACATCGACAAACGTGAAAATTGTGACGCGTATAGCAGCCAAGCCTGGTGGGAAACACCTACTGGAACACCACATCATCACTTGCGTTAATAGCGCAATGTAAGATCTAATTTATCTTCGGGGTTCACTAATACATGTGCAAAAAGTTCACCGTTGTTCCGAACTTGTCTCGGTGCTTTAAAAAAAATGTCCAAAATAGTACAACATCACTCTTAATCATAAAACGTTAACATTACAACGTAATAATCGATTATTAATTGTAAAAAAAAAAAAAAAAGCATGATTTTTGTTTCGAAAGCTAAATTACGTTGAATATACCAGAAAACCTTGCGTTAGCTTAATCTAAGTTGAGGCGAGATTGTCTTTGATGTTTTATGAAAAAAAAAAAATCAGTTATTGACTTGGTCTGAATCATGTTGTAAAAAAGACGAAAAATGATTTTTTTTCCAAAATACAAGTTACTAAATACTAAAAAATACTAAAATACTAAAAAAAATTAAAAATGAAATTTTGAGTCACCACACGATTAATCGATTATCGTAATCACTGATCAATTAATCAGACGATTAACCAATAAATCTGACGTTTGAAAAAGTATCAAAAATTACGCTTGCTTTCAACGCGTGCAGAAAAACTACTAACGTTATTTTTGGATTTTATTGTTGGTTTGATCTGTATTGTCGAAAAATTGGAAAAACAATCGTCGCTTTCCAAAATAAAAGCCCGCATTTACGAATGGTTCACTTTGGTTCAACGTAGAAGAAATTTGATACCTGCGGAGAGGCTGAAACGCTCGAGTACTTGGTTTCCGAACGACGAACAGATCATGGCGATTAATTGCCGATTAATCGTAGATGAATCGTTGCTCCTCCGGGCCAAACTAGCGCCTCCTCATAAAATACATGGATAAATACACATATACTAGTTAACGGCGCAGCCACCAACTCTTGATGTCCGGTCATTTGAAACGGGAGCAACAGCTTGGCTATTTACCGCGCCTCCGTCAGGTTCCTCATTAAATCCAAAACGCTGACATTGGCGAGGCACAAACGGATCTTTACGAGAGCTGCTCTAGCGTCGCCGCGTAATTGAGCGCCCACCCCATCGCACAATGCCGCTATTAAGTTTCACCGGGGCTCATTGTGTTTTTGACGCCTTCACACACACACAAAAGAAATATCATCGCGCGTGTCAGACAATACCGCGGGATTTTTTGTTTTTTTTTACTTTGACGCTGCGGCTGAGCGCATAGAAAAATTGACTTCTCGCTAGCGCTGGGCGGCAAACGTTCCATAAATAGAACTCGGCGATCTTGACCCGCCAGTCGATAGGGGTTAGGCGGTGAAACCTGATTACACACGCACGGCATTCCAAGCCGCGTCCGTTTCGATTTCCCTCCGCCCTCGGTTCAAAGACAGGTGCGATAGCGCATTGTAGCGCATTCAAACATACGTACAAATCCGTTTGGACGTACGTGTATAATGACGTTCAAACTTACCCCAATCTGAAAGCCAACATGTACGTTTTACTGAAATAAAATGTTTTCAAATGTACTTATAAGCATGTTTTAACATACATTATAAATACTTACACTTAAATGTAAATGCAGGCTAAATGTTAACACATTAGTAAATATTGTAGTAGTGAATATGCTTGAAGGTCCTTGTAAATGCATTTGAACTTATCCACAGGCTAATGCTAATATACGTACATAATAGTAGCACATATACGTTCAAAAGCACTTGAAGGCTATGTGCTAAACAAACGTATTAGTATTTTTTAGCTTACTAGCAAATACGTTTGCATTACATTAAAACACGCGTATGTAATTACGTTCAAATGTACTTGCAGGCTAAATGCTGACACATTTGTATTAGTAAGATGAATATGCTTGAAGATCCTTGTAAATGCATTTGAACTTATCCACAGGCTAATGCTAATATACGTACATAATAGTAGTACATATACGTTCAAAGGCACTTGAAGGCTAAGTGCTATAAACACGTAATAAGAAGTTTTTAAGTTACTAGCAATTACGTTCGATCATATGTAAAAATGTTCGCACATAATGGACGATAAATTCGAACATATTTTGTATGTAAATACGTCCTAGTATGCGTAATGTAGGTACATTAAAACATGCGTATGTAATTACGTTCAAATCTACTTGTCGGCTAAATGCTAGTACGTTTGTATGAGTACTTACTTGCAAATACGTTCGAACTTATAAAAAGGGTGAATGCTAATATGTACGTATTAGGCTAAATGCTAGTACGTTTGTATGAGTACATACTTGCAAATACGTTCGAACTTATAAAAAGGGTGAAAGCTAATATGTACGTATTAGTGAGATATGTACGTTCAAACCTTCAAAGACTAAACGCTAAAAGAGATACAACGAACAAACATAGGTAAAAAATACTCTCCAAACCCTCATTACTGTAGTAACATAGGTACATTCGAATACACTTGTAAAGATGTCTGAATTTATCTAAACGCTAATACTTATGTATTGATAACGAAGGTATGTTTGAACCTAAGCTAAACCCTAATATATATGCATAAGTAACAAATACATTCAATTGTACTTGCAAGCTAAATGCTAATATATTAACTAAGGTACATTTAAACGTGCTTGAAAAGTATCCGAATGCGATTGTTTGGCTGAATGCTAACATCTACGTATTATTATTACGACATTTTACGAACTTACATCCAAACCTACATGCAAAATGTATTTCAAGGCAGTATTTTTTCCCCCATACTCTGCTGTAAGGCATTTATTTTGAGGGTAATGATATTGAAATTGCGTAAATGAAGTAAAGTAGTCCCTTTTGAAAGCGGTCGAGCGGTACGGTAATAAAAGACTAAGCGTTGGCTAGTTAAAGCTGCGGGCGCCCGCGTGGCGTGAGCGCCTTAATAAAGTTTTCAATTGGAGCTGTTTCGGAGCATCAAAATGGAGTGCACGGCCTTCTTCCCTCTCCACTCACTTTGCGTTTATGGCCATTGAAACACTCAGCGGCAAAGTCGGCCGCGCCGGGCGCTCGATAATGAGCCGTGATGGACTCAAATGGAAATCAGATGTCCCTGTCTTTTTTTTTTTTCTTGCCCTGCCCTTGCGCGGACACGTCTAACCCACTTTTAGACTCAAATTTAGGAGCGGACGCTACTTTCAGGCGCAAGGTTCAAATTCTCTCTCAAATTTCACATTTCAAACCCTAACAGAACCCCTTAAACCCAGTTGGAAATCCTAAGACCGTAATATAACATGAAAAACCTTAGCTCGATGCCCGGAAATCACAGTTTTTTTTTCAAAGCGAGTATAGACTAAAACCCTAACTTGTAACCATAATTCAAATGTCAAAGCCTATTTCACTATCAAAAGCCACAGGCTTGAAACCCTAACTTTGAAAAAAAAAACAGTAGGAAACTAAAACCTCGGCTCAAAACCCTATTGTGAAACCACCAGGATATTTTTTTTCAAGTCTACCAAGGCCTTGAAACACTAAGTCATAGATGTCAACCTCCAGTCCTCGAGGGCGGTATCCTGCAAGTTTCTTTTTTCAAACGCACCTGATTCAAATGATTAGGATCATTTTCAAAATCCTGCAGAGCTTGGAACTAATTGAATCCGGTGAGTTGGGGAGAGAAAAACGGAAAACGTGTAGGATACCGACCCTCAAGGACTGGAGTTTCACACCTATGCCCAAAGTTGAAACCCCACACAGGCTTGAAGCCCTAACTTTGGCTTTTAGAAAAACTGCAATACGAAAACAAAACCTTCGCTGAAACCGTCATCTTAATTTTATACCTGATAGACTTGAAATCCTAATTTGGAACCTTAACAAAGGGTGGAAACCTTAACTTTGTCTTGAAACCCTAATGAGAATATAAAAGATTGCTGTAAGCCCCTATTTAAAGAAAAAGACATAAATCATGCAAAAAAAAACCTTAATAAGACTCCCAACTCTTAGCTTGAAATGCTAATACTGGCTTAAAACCCTATTTTGACACCCAGACACTACCTTTGAAACCCCAACATTGGCTTGAATCCAAAACCAAAACTCTCAACTCTAAATTGATACCTTACGAGAGAGACCAAAACACAGTTCTTGAAACCTGAGTGTGATACCATCAAAACCCCAAAACAGCCTTGAAACCCCATCCTTGTCTCGAAACCCTAATCGTAAAAAGTAAAACACCGACCCTATTCCAGAAATCCAAAATAGAAATTTGATTTGAAACCCTGTTTTAGAACCTTAACCCCGGCTTTAAGTTTCAATGGTAAATTCTTGATGGAAAACCTAACCCATGCACGAAACCTGAATCTGAAACCCCGACTGGTTGGATTTGAAAGCATTGTTATTCCAGCCCACGTCGTCACGGGTGTCTGTTTGTCTCGGAGGGTTTGCGTGCGTCGTCACTTCTCCACGGCTGAGCGCATAACCCAACCGAGGAGCCGACGTCTTTATTACTTGGCCAAGGTCACATTATTCCCGTCGTCTTGGCGACGCCATCGCGGGAGATGAAAACCGCGCTGACGTTAGGAAACGACTCGGACGAGCATCTCAACTCATCCGGTGACGACCCTCCTTTATGCTAATACTTGAAAAATAAATACTATCAAATAAGAAAGGAAAAATAACCGCGATTGAATGTCTGTTGAAACATACGCAAAAAGACGTCTTTGGGATTGAATGAGTTAAGAGATGACACCGACGCATCTACAATACAAAAAAAAAAACTAAAATTTGTTTAAAACCCTGAGTCTGTCTCAAAACACAAAATCAGGATTGAAACTATTTTCAAACTCAAAACCCCCATTCAAAACCCTAATTTAAAACCATAACAGTGCAAATCTCAATCGGAGCTTGAAATATGAAATTTGAATCGCATTCCTGTCTCAAACCCGAATTTCAAACCCTAAAATCTGTTTCAAACCCTCAATCTGTTTCAAAACAAGCAACCAGGCTTGAAACCCTATTTTCAATCCCAAACCCACATTTAAAACCCTATTTCTAAACTATAACCGTTCAAACCCAGGTTTAAAATATGACGTTTGAATCGCATTCCTATCTTAAACCTGAATTTCAAACCCTAAAATTTGTTTAAAACCCTCAATCTGTCTCAAAACGTAAAACCAGGCTTAAAACCCTATTTTTCAAACCCCCATTTAAAACTCTGTTAAAAATTTAAACCCAGAGGTTTGAATCTTATTACTGCCTTAAAACCGAAAATTCAAACCCTAAAATGTGGTTGTAAGCCTGTGTCTGGAAACACAAGACCAGGCTTGAAACCCTATTTTCAAACCCCAAACCCCATTTAAAACCATAAATGCAAAAGTATAATTTGAAATCCAAACACATGCTTGAAATATGACGTTTGAGTCCGTTACTGTCATAAAACCTGAATTTCAAACCCTAAAGTTTAAACCCTGAATGTCCCGAAACATAAAACCAGGCTTGAAACCCTATTTTCAAATTGTCTTGAACCTACAACACAACTACTTACTTGAGATGAACTTGTAAAAATGTTTACAGATTTTTGGGGCGCTAATAGGAATACAAAGATTCTTTTTTTTAATTAAATCGACTGATTATCTTAATTTAATCTTGGCAAATATCAAAATCTGCCTCAAAAAGTCAGCAAAAACCCTACCCCTCACTTGAAACCCTAATCGCCGCAATCTTGCTCACATTTTTAACGGCAATTTGACTTGCGCATCTGTCAGAAGACGCCGCCTTTGACACGACCTTGTTGGCGCGCCCATCTGGCCCCTTCTTCAAATGAGTCGGAAAAAGCCGCAACGCCGAACGGCGGCGAGGCGAGGCGAGGCGCCGCTTAATTCTATTTTCCTCTGCACGGTTATTAGAGCAAGGTGACCTTCTTCTTCTGCGAGGAATAATAAAATAAATAAATCGCAAATCGCGCGTCTGAAAAGGTAGTCGGAGCCACGCGAGCGTGACTGATGAAAACTTTTTGGGAAAAACAAAAAAATCAAGTCGGTGGTGGGGGGTGCTAATGGTGGTCCTGACACATTGCTTGTTTCACACGGAGGGGGAAGAAAGACTTGAACCCTGCGACCTTTGACCCCTGAGTAGCAGTGATGACTCACAGCTTGCTAAGGGGAGGCGCACGCTATCAATAACCGACAACAGTCAAGAAAATTTTTTTCTGTTGTTTTTTTTTCTTCTTTGGACGCTGTTCAGAGGCCATTTTTTTATCTTTCTGAGCTCACCTTGCGCACGCACAAAGCACTCGTATTCTTGCATGTTCCGTCCGAAATTCTGTCTTTCGTAAAGATGTTAGCTTACGGAAAACAATTAGGGCTCTCGGAAATCTGACTTAATTCCCAGAATTCTCATTTTAAATCCAGAATACTCAAATTTATTTGAAGAAATTTTGACTTTCACACAGATGTTAGCTCATAGAAAAACAATTAGGGCCTCTGAAGAAAAGTTCAAGGTTGGCAGGATTCCCACTTGACTTCATTCCTAGAATTCTCACTTTAAATCCAGAATTCTGACTTTATTTTCCGAAATTCTGGCTTTCGTAAAGGTCTTAGCTTACGAAAAAAAATTGGGGCCAGTGAAGACAAATTAAAGGTTAGCAGGATTCTCACATCTCAGAATTCAGACGTTATTGTAAAGATGACGCTTCAAAGCCAGAATTTTGACTTTGTTTTTAGAAATTCTGAGTTTCGTAAATATGTTAGCTTACAAAAAACAGGGCCTGTGAAGATAAATAAAAGGTTGGCAGGATTCTCATGTCAGAATTCTGACTTTTTTTCTCTAAATTCTCACTTTAAATGGTTGAACTGCAAATCCTGTTGCTTTCTCAAGTGTTTACTTTCTGTGTCAGTTTCTCCGTGTTTACTTTCTGAGTCTAGTTTTCCAATTTGTGAATTCTGGTTTGGAAAAAAAAAAAAAAAATCTGAAGTCCAATGCAACTTGACCTTGAGGCAAATTTCTTCACATTTGACAGACAATTTTCCCTGCGAATTTCAGTGGAACTTTGGTGGAATTCAATGCTTTAGTTTCCGAGTCTAAGTGTTTTTTTCTTTGAGTTTAGTTTTCCAAGTCTAGTTTATATCTATACACATCCCCATAGTGAATTTGAGGCAAATTTCTTCACATTTGAGACACCATTTCCCCTGCAAAATCCAACGGTACTCTGAATTCTTTTTCGGGGGCTTTTCAACCACACCGCAAGCCACTCAGCGGCAAAGACGAAAAGACGGGCAGCCGTCTTTGTGCGAGGTAACCAAGTGGAAAAAAAGTGCATTAGGAGAGCGCCGCCTTGGATACACGAGGCTCCTGTTGAGCAAAGACGTCTCGGCGGCGCCTGATTAGTCATTCCCTCAATGCCACGCCTGTTTAAACGCTAACGGGCTTGGCACCCTTGTTATCGGGCGCACCTTCAGGAAATGGCAAAATCCAGCTCGGGCCTCGGCGTCTTGTCCCGGGGGCTCGGGCCAGATGGATCACCGGCAACGGGAGGGCGCCCGGGACAAAGGCATAGGTGTTGATTGTTCTCCCGGCATTAGTCCATATTTGCGTTAAAGCACATCAGGTTGTTATTGAGTGATTCTAAATTGACTTGGCAATTCTCGGAGAGGCGCCGAGCGCCGGGGAAGAATAACAATGAAGGCGAGGGAGGCTACTGATGGAGGCCGGCGGGAGAGAGGAGCAAGTGGAAAAAGGAAAAGGGCGGATTTATCAATAAGCAATTCATTGTAATTGCTAGTTTGAAGCCAATCCCGGCGTGCAAATGCGGCAAGCAGTCACACCTGCAGCTGTGTGCTCCTCCGGCACTTGTTTCTTTCTTTTTTTTTTTTTTTTCGCGTCAAAGCGGTCAAACGAAAGACACCCCGGCAATTAAAATACAATTGAACTTGACGCAATTAACATTTAACCTGTGCCTCAACACTGTGCAAAGGGATGCGCGTTTAAAACAGGCTAGCTTAAAGCAGAGATGGCAAACAAGAAAAAGAAAATAGTCAGGTTCAAACGCAGCCTGTGAAATGACTCAACTGCCATTTAAAGTTAAAAACGTGTCGCTTTATACTTGCATACACACCTTTAGAACGAGCCAGCTAGCTACATAACTAGCTAAAAGCAGAAGTGTTAAAACAGTCTTTTTTTAAGTAAGACTGAAACAAAAACACATTTAATACTTGCCTACTATATATGCATTTGGAACAAGCTAGCTAAAATGCAAAATGTCAGGCTACTACTGAAATACAACAGGTAAAATAGTCAGTTTCTAAATTAAAGTACTAAACATTTAACTTGCGTAGTAACCTTTGGAAGAAGCTAGCAAGGTAGCTAGCTAAGAACACAAATGCCAAAAAACTCACAGTTTTTAAAAAAATAGACCCAAGTAAAAACACAATTTGTGCTATTGACTTTTAACCTTTATTGATTCATTCAGAACAAGCTAGCTAAGAGCAGAGAAGCCAAAAATATTCATGCTACCACTGTAAAATGATCCTGTTCAAAGTACAAGTACTAAAAGTACTAAAATCACAAGCTAATCAACATTCAAATCATGACTGAGCGCGAAATTATCTATTGTCACTTTTTGTTAGCATATTCACCTTTAGAACACGTTTGCTAGCTAGCACACGTTTGCTAGCGAGCTAGCCAATTAAGAATACACGTGATTTTCACTTCTCAAAGTGTTTAAAAAGAAGACTGACACATTTCAAATCACATTTAAACTTACGCCATTAACATTTAACCTTTGTGAATTTTGAACAAGCTAGCTAAGAGCAGAGGTAGCAAACCTATTCAGGCTACTACTGAAATAGAGCATGTAAAAAGACTATTCAGCGAACTGAAGCAATTGATAAGCAAACGGCAAATGAAAAGACGAATGAATGCCACATTAATATTTAACTTGTCAATTTTAGCTCACCACTTTAGAACAAGCTGGCTAGCTAGCTAAGAACAGAAGTTCAATAAAATGACAGGATTACGTAAACACAATTAAACTTTGCTACCAGTTATGCATTTAGAACAGGCTAGCTAAGAGCATAAAATATCCCTTTTTACCAATTTCTGACTCAAAGTTTGCCGTAAATCCTGTTAGCGAACTATTAAATTGCATTCAGTGAGCTCTGCGATCACGTTGTCCATACGAATGACAGTTTTTGTTTGTTATTCTTTGCTTTATTCCTCTCCCCGCTGCCCTCTAGGCAAGCGTAACAAGCTAAACAAACACGCCGTTTATGCATGCTAATATATAAGCGTCCAAAAAAAAAAAAAAAAAAGGGGGGGATAATTGCACTCAAGGCAAAGTGAGCTTGTGTCAGGTTTAATTTGTTGGCAAAAGTGAACTGAGCACTTATCAGAGTTTCAAAAAAAAAATCATATTGTGAAGGTAGGATGACTGCAGGGGCTCCGTCTATCTCTCATACTGTATGAGTCATAGTGAGAGGTGTCATTAATACTCTACTACTATTGACCAGCGGCCGCCCACGGAACGCTGTTGCCATGCACGGCTGAATGGATGAGCTCTTCAAGCGGCAAACGACAAGAAACAAAATGCGTCGGATCACGCTGTGAATGTAATTATGTACGAGAGTGGACATAAAATTCGAGTTCGAGAAACAGCGTAGGGCCAAAGACAGAGGCTCTCAAACGGGGGTAAGCCAAGGAACTCTGGGTGAAATTTTAATAGGGTTCTTCCAGGAAAATCCAAATTAATTCCTTGACATGAACAATAGCTTTCTTTTCTAATTAAGGGTAAATTAATTGGAGCATGAAGCGACTCCTTGCTAAACTGTGTTATAGGGATTTCTTAACACAACATTCGTCGTCAATGATGGATGAAGAATGACGGACAAGCAAAATCTAGAAAAATGCCGACAAAGTGACAACGGCACCATGGGTAAAATTTAACAAAAGTTGTTTTTGTTCGTTATTCTAACGTCACTCACCGGCAGAGATACACAGTTTGTCGGAACATCACCGACGGACGGCCATTTTACCGACAAATGACGATGATCCTAAAACGGACTAAGCGTTGACAACGGCAAAATTTCGTCAGTGATGGACGAGGAATGACGGACAAACAAAATCTAGAAAAACGCCGACAAAGTGATGACGGAAGCATGGGTAAAATGAAACGTCGTACTGACGATTACAGGTTGAAAACAAAAAAAAATGACGGCGTTCCCGTAACGAATCACGGCGCGGTACAATCGTCCGAAATCCCCAGCTCTGCTAACTTCAACTTCCATTTTTTCAAGTACGATTGCGTGTGGCACAAGCTTTTTAATACGCGGCCTCCATCAAGGAGCCGGCTGTCACTTCCAATCACCATGCATATCACTCGCGTTAGCTACGTCTAATTAGCGCAAGGCGAGGAAAAGTCACCCCCGGGAAGCTAGTTTTCCTTTTTCATAATTGCCGCATTAATTGGATTGGGAAAAACACATTGTGTTTGCTTCTGGTGGAAATCTAACGCCGTGTTGGCCGTGTTGTACGGAGCGGGAAGGGCGTGTTTGATCCCGCGGAGGAGGTGGCGACCGCAGATGGCGTCGAGCAGCTGCGCGCGCGCTTCTATTTCCGATAACTTGACGCGCTTGCCGTACTCGAGGGAATACATGAATTGAATATTACCGGCAGCGGCCAGGAACGGGCCTTCAAATCCCGCCCCCCCTCGAAGTTCTTCAAATTTGGAGTTGGACTCCTCACAAAAAAAATAAATAAATGCTCTTTTTAGGGTAAAATGGTTGGCAGAACGATACCGTAGATTTGAGGTATTATTTTCAACATTTATAGTAGAAAAGTTGTATTGGTAGTGATTTTAGTGTGATAGCGTAAAAAGTACAGGTTTTCACGGGTGATTTTACACAGCAGTTGTAAAAGCAGCAGAATCAATAAAAAATTTTATTGTTAATATATAAAAAAAAAAGATTCTGTCCGGTATAAACCGGTACTTTACCATGAAAATTATACTCTTACGCTTGTTCCATTATTATATTCTAAGGTATCGGTAATGTTATGTACCGTATTTTCCGCACTATAAGACGCACCGGATTATAAGGCGCACCCTCATCTAATTACATATTTGAAAACCTTTTCCATATATAAGGCGCACCGGATTATAAGGCGCACCCTCAATTAATGGCATACTGGAAAAAAATTTCCATATATAAGGCTCACAAATAAGGCTCTCAAATTACAAATTCTAAGAATTTCCCATCGAGTTTATGAATTTTTAAGGAAAAATGCTACCTGTATATGTCGATCTTTTTGATCCCGTTTTTTGGGTGAAAATCTCCGTATCGAAACGGTATCGGTATCGGTACTTGGTCTCGTCCCTTGTTCTGTTTTCATTTGTTAACTGTAAAACCGTTGTGGCGTGACCACGTGAGTTTTTTTGTCCTGGATCCTCGTCAAAATTCAATGACGTATAAATACAACAAAAACAAACGAAACAAAACGAGGAAGCGTCTGATTCATTCAAAGGCGCTTTCCCGGAGTACGAAAGAAGACGCCGTCGCTGTTCTCACGGGTTTATCAGTCACCCCGAAGCGAACGAAGCTGCTTGGAATCCATTACGATTCCCCGCGGAGGCGGCGCCGACACCGCTGGCGCCGTTTGCAGCCTCCGTCCTCATCCGTTCATCCATACATCCGCCACTAATCACCTGTCAATCAGCCCATTGATGAGGAGAATCAGTCCTTTCCACCCACGCAAACAAAAAACACACGCTCTCACACACGCGCTCTCTCGCTCAATTTTGCACTCTCGCGACCTCTCGGGCTCTCTTGCACGCACACGTGTGAACAAGAACATACGAGCGCTCTTTCCCACACGTGCTAATCTTTTTTTTATCCACATTTATTCTCACATGTGCTCTCACAAAAACACGGGTGCTCTCACAGTAATGTATGCGCGCACACACTCTCACTTAACATACACTCATTGCCACGCATTCTCTCACACGCAGCCAAGCACACATACACAAAACCAAATCACACTAGATCTCACACATTTTTACTCAAACTACCACACAAACACAAGCACTCGGTGCCTCGCACATAAACCTCTCTCAGGTTGACACCTGCATTCCTTCAATCACACACAATATAAATTCTCATTCATGTGCAGTATCTCTCAGGCACTCACGCTCTCATTTACGTGATTTGTCACAAAACCTGATTTACACACTTTCTCTCACGCTAACAAAAGCACATGCACAATCCAGCTCTCACACGCAATCGCTCACACATGAATGCATTCACTCATACAATTATGCTCAAACTGCCAGTCACTCACTCACTCATACTATCACACACACAAACAATTTTCATATACTAGCCCTCACACTTTGCTTACACGTGTATTGTTTCACTGACGCGCAAGAACTCTCTCGCAGTCAGTCTCTCATGCACTCTGTTATTCACTTGCATGCATATACTTGAACACACAAAAAAACATTCTGATGTGCTCTCACACATACATACGATCTCTGAAAAAACAAACTCTCTCACACAAAAATGTTCTCCTACATACAGTGTCTCAAGCACATGCAGTCACTCTTGCATTCATATCCTTTCAGACACTCTCATGTACACTCTCACAATACTATCTCTAGCGAACAGACACTTGCTCACAACAATGCATTCACACAAAAAGCATCTCACACGTAGGCAGTCACTCTCCCATATCCTCTCACACTGGCTCATAATCTTTCTCATTTGCACTCTCACACATACCATCTGTAACAGGCACACACTCTCAATTACACTAACTCACTCACTGGGTTTCGGACACATACAGTCACTCTCTCAGTTATATCCTCACAAACACTCATACAAATTCTCACATGCACTCACACATACATCTCTGACAGACACAGACACTTGCACTGAACAATGCGCTCACACTGTGTCTCAGACACATGCAGTCACTTCATGTGCACTCTCACACACTACCTCTAACAAGCACATACTCTCACTTACAATCTCACTCACCTCTCACACACCCATTCACTTCCCAAACACTCACAAACATACGGATTTTCACACACAGACACACCGTATCTGACTTTCCCAGCTCTCACATATTTTCTAAACATTACAGACAAGCCGGATCCTCCACATCAAAACAATGTTTTGGGTCGAGGCTTTTTTTCTTTCTTTCTTTTTTTCTCCGGTTCAAGACGACGTTGCTCCTAACCATGTATGACTGCGCCGCCCCGAGATATAAAGCTCGACTGGAGCCGCGTTGGCAGCGGCGCTTACAAGAATATCACGTAGCGGGGAGGCCCGAGGACACGGACACGACTCGGTGTAAACCTGCTAGGAAACGAGCGCGGATGCCGCCCGGCGTCTTGGCATGTTCTATTCCCGAGGAGAGCTCCTTTCTCCTCTTTACTTTGGTACCGCACCATTCCCGCAGCTGTCAAACACCGCGCCTCATTATCCGCCGACTCCCGCTTCATCCCTCCTCGCCGATGAGGAGTTCCGGTTCCGACCGAGATGACGACGCGGTTGTCGAACGCGACGACTTTTAAATAAAACAATTGCTGAGGTGTGCCTTTTATTTTTTTGAAAGGGGGGGTGAATTATGCACGTCAGCTACATTTTCTTGTTTCATTTTCTCGCCACGGGCGGGAAAGCTAAAAAATGCATAGGCGAGAAATACAAAAATAAAAAAAGTCGGCAGACTTTTTTTTTCCCTCCTTCTACTGATGATTATGGGCGCAAATATTGCAGTAGCCGGCAAACATCTCTCGGATCCCGCGAGGCCCGCCGGGCCGCCATTTTCGTTTACTCGAGCGCTTTGGCGGCGTCACTCCATGACACGCGCTATTAATACCGTACCTTTAATATACAGCCGCATGTCGGCCTTCTCAAAGTAATTGTACACCGCCGCGCAGTAAGACAAATTGTTTAATTATTCATAAGGGCGCGATGCTTTCAAACATGATATTTCAGGCCTGTGGAGACGGAGGAAAAAAAAGTTGTTTTCCTACTTTCGGCAGACAGAACAAGGACGAGTAGATGATTATTATTTATTGTTTGCTACCGAGCGTATTTGTCCCCGAATCACGGGGGAGCAAAAGGAATAAAACTCTTGTTGGTGGGTTTACTGATGGCTGGAACGGAACGCTCGAAAACAGCCTTGGATGGTGGAAGGCAGTGGTTCTCAAAAAGGGGTACTAGTCCCCCTGGGGATACTTGATGGAACTGTAGGGGATACTCGAGATTCTTAATCAAACATGCAAAAATCCTTTTAAAATAATATTTGAATGAATTGTTTAACGAAAATATAAGTTCGAAAAACGTATTTAATGTCCAGTAGGTTATTCAATTTCGTTATTGTCAAAAAAAACTGATTGTCATGTGACTTCACTCGTCACCTGTCTTCAGTGATTTATTTCGATGAACACAACTCTAGTATCACACTTGAAGTTGAATTTTTCTTTGGAAAAACATTTATTTCGTTTTGAGAACAGGTCTGACACTTAATGTTGATTATTTTTAGAGGAGAAATATTTATTAATAATTATTTCTTTTTGATAACGATTTTTTCTATGATCCAAAAGAGGACACTTTAGGTTGATTTTTTTTTTTGATGGATCAATACAAATGAAGTTTGAAAGGGTCTAAACTTTGATAAATCAGACACTGATGGCATGTTTTATTTTTTATTTTTTTTTTAAACCTAAAAGTGGTTGAGTACTTGGCTGAAAATATATTTCGCAGGGGGTACTTATATGGCGCCACATCTCAAGACCGAAAATTCAAATAATTAACCGATTGATGTAATTTCAAGCGTAAACAATCACACAGCTGCAATTAATATGTAAAATTAAACGAGACTACCTGATAGAAATAAAAAATAAAATAAAAATACACCTGTCCCATGCTGTCAGTGCCAGTACAATAAATACAGGTAAGTAAATAAATAACTGGTCTTTTCTGATACATACAAAATCTCACAAACATGAAAACAAACAGGCACTTCTGGGTCTGCCGCAAAGTTTGGCCGATTGTTTCAAAAACAAATTAAAACATGCAATCAGTGTCAGGTAATTATGGCAGGGAAATATTCGCTTTAGCAAGCATGTTCTCCAGTCTACGAAACCCACATTTATGCATTTAAAAAAAAAAAAAAAAAATGCTACAGGGAAGGCCACGAACCGCCTGAAGATAGCAAAGATAGCCTCCAGCAGTCTCATGACCAGAGTGCAGGAGGATTAGCGATTCCCAAAATGGATGAATAAACATCTGGTAATATCCTATTACTGTACATAATTTTACTGTCCGCACCGACATGTTCAATACATCTGAAATGATGCTATAAATTAAGTATTGCCTTTATTATTTAGAGGAGAGAGTTTTTGACACTTTTGCAAAAATGCACACCCCTCTGGGTCAATTTGACCCAGAGATAATATTATGCTTTTTTAGTAATGAAAATAAATCATCCAAAAAATCGGATTTGGATAAGACACATATGACACATTTGGGTGACTAAATACACCTCGGGTCAAAATGACCCAGGATGTTCTGACTAGTACAGAGAAAAAAAAGGAACACACCTCTATATATTAAGCATCACCTTTGTTTTTTTGTGAGTGGGATTTCAAAAAATAATTTTTGCATATTTGCACACACCTCCGGGTCATACTGACCCAGGGAAATTACTGCCTGAGAACACTAGTATAAATTAAGTTTTGCATTTTTGTGAGAGGATCTCTGATCATAAAACCACATTTTTGACACTTTTGCATGAATTCACACCCCTCCGGGTCATATTGACCCAGAGATATGATTGATCTCCTTGTAAAGTGAAAATAAATAGATGGTTAAAACAAATCATTGGATGTGGATTATACATATTTCAGACACATTTAGGTGACTTAATTCACCCCGGGTCAAAATGACCCGAGATGTCTTTACTATTCCAGAGAAACAAATATAGCACACTCGTAAAAATTAGTTATTGCCTTTGTTGTTTTTTGAGTGCATTCACAATTGTAAAACTGAGTTTTTGACACTTCCACAAATGCGCACACCTCTGGGTCATATTGACCCATAGACCTAATTGCTCGTCTTGAGAAATGCTTAAAACAAAACACTGGATTTGGATGATACACATTTCAGACACATTTGGGTGACTAAAAACGCCACGGGTCAAAACGACCCATGGCCATCCTTGATATTTCTTTCAAACAAATATAACAGGAAGATTCTGACACATTTGAGTGGCCAAATAAGCCACAAATGCATTTGCATTCGATTTTTTTTTTTCAATAATTCAAGGTCACCATCTTTGAAAGCGCTCGGTCGGAAATAGTCAAAAGTCAGCCGACCGCGACCCGTGTACGTCGCGTCAACCCGACTCGACTCACAGATGGCGCCCACGTCATCCCAAATACGGCGTTGCAAATCCCCGATCAATTCCACTTGACACAAGTAAGGCTTAAAAAACCTTCATGGCGGACACATTTCGAGAGCGGCACGCTACGCTACTTTTCATGTTTTTCCCCAGCAGACACGTTCCTTCTTCTATAGATCAATAACGACTTGACGATTCATGCCGCGCGGAGGCCTGGCGAGTCTGCCCGCGTGGTATCGCTGGCTCGGTGCCAGGACACGTCTCCGCACATGCATCAGACATATGGCTCCTTACGGCACAACCGGGACGAGGCTAACGCCCGAGCTGGGGGTGCACTTAGCTGTACACCGGAGCCATGATTGCAAGACTAATGGCAAGCCAGTCACTGCGACATGTTTTACTTTTAAGAGCTGGTAATTACAGTCATTTTCTTTTTATCTAAGTAATAAGTCACTCTCAGAGTGTTTAATGAGACATGACTCCCCCCCCACACACACACACGCGCAGTTTGAAACACTTGCCGAGTGTCTTAATAACATGTCGGTGGCGAGCTTTTAACAAAGTACCCAAAGCATTAAAAGTTAGAGACGGATTTTACAGAACGTTTATTGGTGAGATCGGTCAACTTGTTTCGGTATATTTCTGACAGGATGTAAATCTGTTGCTCAAAATGCGTTTTACACAATATTGTCCGAGTTAAACATCGGCTTGCTAATTTATGGCATTTTTTTTTTCTACTCCAAACATCCCCCAAAGACCTAGCCAAGTCATTTGTGTCCACTGGAGTGGACATTTGTTTTTGGCTTACACATTTTGACTCATTGGAGCATTGGAATGTGCTCAGAAAGGGCCCCAACATTGAACCCTGTGGAACGCCATCTCCTGCTGAGACCCAGCCTAGTCAATTGTGTACATAGTAATGGACGTTTGTTTTTGGTCTTTATCTTTTGACTCATTGGAGTGTGCTCAGCAAGGGCCCCAAAGTTGAACCCTGTGGAACACCATCTTCTTCTGAGATCCAACTAATCCATTTGCGTCCACCGTAGTGGACATTTGCTTTTCGTCTGTATCTTTTGACTCACTCTAATACGATTGCTAATAATATGGATTTTTAACGTAAATCGATACAATACAATACTGTGATCATAGTCCAACACTGATACCAGTGATATCATGGGCAAAGCAAAACTACTAAAGTGTCTGTCTGATATCACCTCATATCGCAGATGTTATTTTCGTTCAATATATTGATTCTCAGTCACTGTACGAGCAATAATGTTAACAAAACCAATAACAGCAAAATTGGTTGATATCACCATATGTTGTAAGTTTTATACACATTCATTGTGTTGATTATGTCAGTTATTGTATCGCGATACCAGTGATATCATGGCAATGCAAAACTAATGAAAACTGCCTGATATTGCCTCCTATCTCTTATCTCTGTCACTGTATCGTTAAGAGAGCAAAACAACAGAGAACAAAACCTTTGTTGATATCACTATATCGTGCGGCTTTTATGTGCTTTCACTTTATTAAGTCAGAGTTAATAATAGAGTTCACCTTGTGTCACAGGTGTTATTTTTGTTCAATTCATTAATTATTAGTTATTAGTACCAGCGAGTCCGTTGACAAAAGCAGCGCGGTCAAATCCTGACCTGACGTACCATCCTTAAAGTCGGCAATATTTCTCGACTTGCAGACAAAGCTATCATTATGACGCGCGACATATGATTCTATACCGCCGCAGCGGATTACGTGAACTGGCATTCATTGTTATGGCAACACAACAAATGTAAAGGTCACACACGTGGGGGGGGGGGAATGGGAAATAAAAAATAAATAAATAAAGCAATGGATGTGTTTTGACTGTAGGATTGGAAATGAGATTTCATTAGGCGTGTAATCGCATCAGGAATGTTAATAAAGGAGCGTAATTACTAGAGGGGAGGTGCGCGGGGGGCACGAGATGTGCGGCAGGTGACTGGCGCTCGCTGTCCTTGGGGAAATTTGCCTGACCCGGCGGTCGGTTGACTCGCCATTCCCGACGAGGAGAACCAGTTGCTGAACAAAATCACCGGCAGGCCACAAGTCCACTCTACCGCTTGGAAAAGAAACGTTTCATTTTCAAATGCTCGCGCAAGGACAGGTCCGCACAACGATACGGAATTAAGAACACGAGGGTATGGTTTATATTTTTGCGGAATAAATAATAAGGTAAATAAAGGTGAAAATGGGCAAATAATCGGCAAAATTTCGGACCTATATTTTTGGCCGATTAAGTACGATTATAATTCGATTAAGTACGATTATAATTCAATTATAATTAGCTGATATCATTTTATCGGTCGGGCCCTACTCACGACGTAAATAAGACATAAAAATCCAAAAATGGCATTATCAGTGGAAGGGGCATAGAAATCGGAAATAATTTCATTTTTTACCTTTTACCTTTTTGAAAATCAATGATTTGAAAAAGAGCAAAATTTCGAAAATGTTTACCTTTTAGCCCATGAAACACTGCTAGCCATCCCATGCCATGTCTTGGTTTATATTTGAAGCGACATAATTGGCTGATTTAATCGGTCGTGCCATTCAAAATGTTATACTAACCAACCGTCTCGATTTTAGACTTCCGATTTTCAAAGCTAGCGCCCGTGTGTATCCTCGTTAGTCGTTTGACGTAATCATTTTTGCACAATATTTAACTACATTGTACAATCTATGATTAGCCATTTTTTGCGCTAGCTATGAATGTTAAATTTACATTAAAACTGGTTTTAAATCAACATAGGCGATTATTTTCGGAAAGATTTTTTTTTAAACGAATCAAGCCTTTTTTTATATAAACGTTCGTTGGGTTTATTACTTTAAAATATTTTAAAAATCGTCACTATAAAGCAAGATTTTCCTTTTGGGCTTTGTTACGCAAATATTGTGCGCCGTTGCGTCGCTGGCGCCCCCCGATGGCCGATGTCTGAGGCGCCATAATTGACCAGTTTCAATCAGACTTGCGGTGAAAAGCTACAACAGTTTTTCATCTGAAACATCAAGACAGCTTGATTTTTCATTTTGAACCCTCCTTTTATTGACCGCAATTTTTTTAACCGTTTGAATTTGTCAGGCTCGTTAAAAACACTCTTCCCCGGGCCGCGTCAAATTCAAAAGACATTTATATTCTCTGGAGGCAGCTATTCAGGCAAAGTGGAGCCGGACTTAAAGCTTTTATCCGTTGGATCCAAACGACGGCGTTCAGTCACTTCCACTGTCGGTTCCATTCAGTTTTTCATCCCCGCAAAACATTTGTCAGGCATCATAAACACAAGCGTAGCTGACATCTGAGCATCCTATTGGACAAAAGGGGAAGATTGGCGCAATCTTGTTGGGTGCGTTGCATTTTGCTAATCAATTTGCGGCGTGACAGCTCCCCCCCCCCCCCCCTGCCGCGCTCCAGCTCATTTTGTTTGCTAATGAAAATAAAATTGGCAGCTGCAGTCAGAGGAGCATAAATTACACGCGGATATTTGCCGTCATAAATAGCCCGGCCAAGTGGACATGCCGCCGGATGAGGACTCGAGAGGAGACGGCGGTTCGATAGATTAATAAGAGCCGCCCTTTCGATGTTATTCCCCAGGCAAGTGTGGGAAAAGAATATGAAGTATACGCGCTGTTATTGCAAACGTGCGTTTGTCCGTCCCGAAAGTCACGATACAATTTGTGGCTTTTTTCTCTTTTTTTTTTTTTTTTTTCCAGGTGCCAAACAGACAGACGTGACATCATCAGTATTTGACAGCTTAGGCTTGGCGCTTTTTGTCAACATTGCCCATTGACATTGGAGAAGCCTTGTAAAAGCGTCGCCCGCCAATAAAGTTTTTTAGTCTGAGTCCAGCGCCGGTTTTAAAAGGTTTTATGGACTGCGCCAAAGCATAGTAGATTTGTTTTCTCAAATATACTTGAGAGCCATTGGGGTTATGTGAAAGCACTTTTGCATCAGAAAAAAAGCCGGCGGAATAGTTTCATGCATTATTTTCAAATCAAGAGCAAATTAATTGGAACATGAAACAACCTATTGCTTCATTTTTATATGGACTTTAGCATGGTATTCAATTGACTCAATTTCACATGAAATCGAGCTGTTTGCATTTTTTTTTTTTTTTGTATCCCAAGCACCACAAACTAAACAAAGCGATCGGGCAAAGACCAGGAATTATATTTGTAGAAAAAAAAAATCTGCTGTTTTCAAAGTTTTTTTTCTGCGATGTAACCCTGTGAAATAAATAAATATATCTTCTTGAATATTTTTAAGGCATTCTTTTCAAATTCTGAGCAAAATAACTGGAACATGCAGCAACCTATTGCTTCTTTATTAGTAATAATTATTGACTTTGCTATGGTATTCAATAGACTCAATTTTACATAAAATCATGCTGTTTACATTTGAAAAAAATAATTGACATGATTTTTGGCATTTTATTTTTGACAAATTGATATGACAAAGAAACTATATTGTTAAAAAAATATTTTTCAGTGATGTAGCCCTTCAAATTAAGTCCCCATAACTCAAGGAGTTTAATACCTTTTTCTCTCATGTTTAAAGATTTCAAATATCACTTTAATATTCCGGATCACTTTACAGCCATTATTTTATTTTTTTTTTCTTTTTCTTTTATTTCCAGTTTTAAAAGTTTCAGTTATTCGGGAACTGTAAGTATTGATTTTTTTTTTACTGTTTTTTATTTTGCTCAGGCACTTTGATGCACTAAAAACGTTTTTTTTTCTTTTACTGTTTTTTATTTTGCTCAGGCACTTTGATGCACTATTTTTTTTTCAGATTGAGAATAATATGTAATCTGTATAAACGCGTGTAAAAAGTAAAGCTTTAAAGCTGTATTCATCGAATTTTGGATTCATCGAATCTTGGATAACAAGCTCATTTATTGTCACCAGTGGGAGGGGGCGAATTGTCTTATCTTTCCTGTGGGGGGGGGGGGGGGGGGGGTTGCAAAAAGTAACTGATCTATAGAAATGCATACCTGTACAGTACGAGTCGACCTTTTAGCAAGTTCGGAATTCTTTTTTTGAACACACCTAGGGAGATGATCAAAAAGCACCGCCTTACTCCTCCCCCTTTGACCTTCTCCCAAAACAACACGGAGGCACGAATAAAAAAAGTCATTTATCAGCGTTAGCCGCGCGCGGCAGGGCGGCGTGAACCCGGGATCGGTAGAACTACCGCTCGGCTCTTTGTTATTGTGCGACTCGGAATAAATCGTCCATTAGAGAGGTACGCGCCGGAGCGTGCGCACGGCCTCGCTACTGTCTACATTTTTTTTCTCCGTCAGAACTTTTCTCTCTAATCTTTATCCGTCTTGCGTTTAACCGGCCAGGTTACGGCTCCACAAAACACATCTGTCTAAGGCGCCGGTGAAAAAATATACCCTATTTTCCGCACTATACGGCGCACCAAAAAGCTTTTTTTTTTTTTTTAAGCTGATGGTGCGCCTTATAATCGGGTGCGCTTTATATATGGATCAATATTGAGATTGGGATTCGTAGACGGGGAATGAAGTGATAAAGTAAAGTAAATGTTTCTTTTATGTGTTTACAGTTGAACAAGGTTGGTCATGTTGACATTGAGCGATTATGCTATTGAGAATTATTATTTGAGTTATTGTTATTACTTTGAGTATTACTATATTGTGATTGAAAAAGTTTTCAAATATGTCAATTGTGGGTGCGCCTTATAATCCGGTGCGCCTTATATATGGGAAAAGTTTTCAAATATGTCATTAATTGAGGCTGTGCCTTATAATGTGGTGCGCCTTATATATGGAAAAAGTTTTCAAATATATCATTAATTGAGGGTGTGCCTTATATATGGAAAAAGTTTTCAAATATGTAATTAATTGAGGGTGCGCCTTATAATCCGGTGCGCCTTATATATGGAAAAAATCTTCAAATATGTGGTTAATTGAGGGTGGGCCTTATAATCCAGTGTGCCTTATATATGGAAAAAGTTTTCAAATATGTCATTAATAGAGGGTGCGCCTTATAATCCAGTGTGCCTTATAATGCGGAAAATACGGTGAATCGTGCGGCAGTACACCGACTCAGGAGTTGATTTCAATTGTATTTACCGGGACAAGATGAATACAAGTAGAACGCAATCCTACTGTGACGGATTCACTTTATGTTTGTTGACCACTCCCCAGGAGGGAAATCGTTATAGCTATGCTGTAATAATATAATTGACTTTGGAACTAAAGATGGAATCAAAATAGCAATTGAGAGCGTTTGATGTAAAGAGAAAAATTCTGCTCATAGGTTAAAAAAGCAAACGGAAAAGAAAAAGATGAAGCACCAAATTCCATTTGGTGGAAATCCAAGTCGCGCCACTGCCTTTTCATTCGGATCGCCTGAAGACCCCAAATTATATTCAGACCTTTGTGATCAAGACTAATTAAATTTTCAAAAGGATGGGGCGCTCATCTGCGTCATTAGTTATTCAACGCGATCGCAGCCCGCCGGTAAAAATGTGCCGTCTACCTTTTGATAGCGTAGCGGCGTATACCCGAGGGTCGCGATTGACGCCGACAGCGTTAATCAAGTTGCGAGTGCGCGCCAGAAGAGCGGTGAGGAAGCAAGCATGTGAACTTAATCCCAACATATTCATCCATCAAAGTCATTTAACGAAGAAAGGCGCCAAACGGGGACCGTTGCGTATGGATTTTGTGCCATTGTAGTAGGAAACCGGCTAATGAAGCTCAATGACTCGCAATTACCGCCTCTGTAGTTACACACAAGACTAGCGTCGGCTGACTGTGTCGGGCCGAGGCGGCGGGCGGGGCTCTGGAGACGCCGCGTACCCCCGGGGTGGTGGCTGCTGAGCATCCGCCATTGATTCCGCTCCAAGCCGCGTTTTTATTAAAACCCACATGTGAAGCATGCGATTCCAGATCCAGAATTCATTTTATGCGCTAACTGTTCTGTAGTTACCTTTGGAAGTAGTACCAGCGTGTGTACTCCACGCCATTAGCAAATGAATGCACTTTTATGTGCATGTACCCACAGTTAACGCTAACGCCCCCAAAAATGTTGAAAAACGCTATGGTTTGTCTTTGTAGTGTGCATAGCCATTAACGGGGCTCTACTGCCACCTACTGGCTTGAGGTGAAACACAGGTCAAGAAAGAATTTTCTGTTTGCTGATATAGTTCGACCGCCGCTCAACGGAATGTTGCAAAGATCGCAGGAAAATCAACGGCATAAATCCTATTGAAATGCATCTCAAAAACTAATTAGAATGGCTTAATATGGTCCAAAATTTGGATAACAATTATTTTTGTCCATCAAAATCTCCCACGTCCAGCTGCAATCACATAGAAATAACAGAGCCGTTACATTTTAAAATTTTACATGTTTTAATCATCTGCGGGAAATTTTCAGCTCCCTGGGTTCTGGTAAAATATCATTAATATGTATATTTCATCAAAAAAAAAAAAAAATAGAAATATCCATTATTTGTAATATATTGCCACAGTCCGAAACAGGCAAGAAATTTCAAGATTTTGGAGAAATTTAGGGGTACGGCGGAATTTAGTCAATGGTTGTTAGGGACGCTTTCGGACGCTTTGCCGATTTGGACTTTCGGCCGAAAGCAGTTGCTATGCCCAGTAAAGGGTTAAAAAGACGGCAAAGTAAAATTTAAAAATTGTCTATATAGACAAATCTTAACAAATATTACGTACTAACTAATTAGTTAAGATGAATCTGATTGGTTGAGAGATTCATGTGGGTGTGGCAACCCCACAACATCAAAACTGTTTTAATTACCACAAACGTCGGCAACCAACTGAACGTAGACTAGAAAAATCTCAAGCGGAACTGGATCGTTTCTCTCTTTTTTTTTTCATAGCATCTTAAAAATCGAATCAGGACAAATAATCGAATTAGAACACGTGACGTAACATTTCTGGGTGTACGAAAAAAGGATCCTTCGAGATTATATATATATATATATATATATATATATATATATATATATATATATATATATATATATATATTTTATTTTTTCTTTCTTACTTTGTGATTCACATGCGCCTTCTGTTCTCCTGGATCGGAGCGAGGGGGCGGAACCCGGTCATCGGTTGACTCATCCCGTTCGCAGCGGAGAGATTACTCGCTAGAGTCACCACTTAATGATCTCTTGTTTCAAAAAGGGTGAGGGCGTTCGCAACAGCGGTTATTTTAAACGCATCCTCGGCATACGCCGGGGAAGGCATGACAATCCGATAGGCGATTCTTTTCTAATGCCTCAGCTTCGGCAACTATCTCGGTTGCACTTAAGCTGGCACCTCCCACGATGGCTTTGTTTTGAGGACAAAACTGTGAGACATGAACGCTTTGTTTGTTTTGGTATTTTCGCCTGTCCTACTCAATATTTCCTACGGAGCTCATTTGAACGCACTTGGAAATACATTCCGACGTATTTCTTGGCTAAATGCTAACAATGTAGCGTTTTGGGTTTTTTTTTTTCCACCACGGTGTGCTACGCTTGTGTTCGTATGTTGGTTAAAAAATTACACAGTAAAATGTTTAAAAAATAACCCAGAATCAATAGACAACCCCAGTATTTCTCAATTATATTTTGCCCTAGAAAAGATCAAGTTTTTGTGCCCCCCCCACTCGACGCACTGACGATAAATAAGATTATAATTGATTAATTAATTATCTATAAAAAATAAACCTGTATCCTTTAAAACATTAACAAAAGAAAAAAAGTTATATAAATAAACTTTTAGTAACAGTTCATTATTTTTTACAGCGTTTATATAGGTTACAGCTTAGTCTAAAACTGAAAAAAAAAAATAACCAAGTGCATTAAAGTGCCATGTAAAATGATCAAAATGCTTATTTTATTGCAATTCAAATTCAACATTTTCCTGGGATCATCCACTCGCACCCCACAGGGGGCCCACCCCACAATTTGAGAAGCACTGGACTAATCCAACATTCGGGGACTTAAAAAGTTAGTTTGATTCTTTTTCAACTCAATTTGGGTTTATTTTGAGCCAACTGTGTACACAATGATGTTTAAGAAATTACACTATAAAAGAATGTCACAAATAACCCAAATAGTGTATAAAAATAAATAAATAAATAAATAAATAAAATGTCCCAACTTTGGGATAAAAAGATAAAAAGAATTTTCCAGTTTGGTCCATTTGCAACTTGATTTGGATTGTTTTGCCATTATTTTTTAACGTTTTTTATTTTATTTTTGGCAAGTAAGGAAACAAAAAGTTCCTCACTAAAAACCCAAATCCAAATCCCTTGTCCACCGTCGCTGCCACTAACACTTTATCATGACAAATCAATGGAAATCGACAGTTTTTCCTCGACAGCTGACAAAGCTGTTCATCGACGCGCACGTTTGCCTCTGCCGCCGCCGCTAATAAACAACATCAACCGAAAGGTCCCTTTCGATTATCGCTACGCTCGCTCTCGTGGTAAAAAAAGCGGCTTTAGTATATTTCCCGCCCTCTTGGGCTCAGCGGCGAGGTCGCTTTGCTTTCCCACGGTTCCGAGTGAGCGAGCCGCATCTGGCTCGGATCCCGCGTTTGGAATTGAGACTTAAAAACGATTCCCGGCGCGTTTTTACCACGCCGGTAAAGGTGGTGGAGCAGGTGTATTGATTTATGCAAAGAAGTTCTCGGATGCACGTCCGCTCCCCTTGGCCTCCTAATGAATGCGACTGGATGGCTTTTGCTAGCTATGATTCCCCCATCCTGCGATCAATGGTCCTCTGCCGGAGATGAGGACTTTGCCTTCAACCCGCACGCGTCCGTTGCTAGCTCGACCCCGCGGCCTCGACCGCTCGTCAATCGCCTCCGCGGAAGATAGCGTTGACGCCGAGGTGTTGGCGCGAGGATTTTCTGATGCGTAACCTTTAAATTAGTGACGTTTCAAAGCGGAGCTCCGAGCGGCGTGACACGGGCGGCGACTCCGGCAGCGGGCGGTCGGAAACTTTGAATCGGAGCGCGCGGTCCGGCGCGGCGCTCATTAGCGATGCGGCGGATGGACTTGTTAGCTAGTCTTCTTCATCCAGAGGGCAGGACATGCCCCGGCATACGTGAGAGTGTCGCAGTCTTCCAGCTAGCATATTACATGCGTACTCAGCTACCATATTTTTCAGACTATCATTTTTATTTTTTCAGTTTAGCCTTAGGTGTGATTTATATGTAAAAATTAAAAATCCATATTTTTGGCAATAACTCGAAACTAATCAAAAATAAGTGTTTTTGTGAAAACGCATAAAATACTATATTTTTAGACTATAAGGCAGACCAGATTATAAACCTCAAATTTTGAAAAAAAAATCTATTTTTGTCTTGTATCGTCACACCGGACTAAACATCACATGTTGTAGCATCAGGTATATATGCAGAAATATCATACATGAACCTTTTTTTTTTTTTTTAATGCCCACTTGTTTGGAAATAAGAGCAGCACCAACATATTTTTAAAAGAATACCGACACACCTGTTAGAACACTGCACCAACACAACAGTAGCAAGCCTGGCTGTGTTTACTCGTGTTGAGTGACCCCTAGTACCGAATAAAATAGCAGTTTAAACATGGGTGCTCGAAAAAAAAAAAATGCAAATACGCTGCACTGGATTCTAAACCACAGGGTTCAAAGCATTAGAAAAAAGTAGCGGCTTATAGTCCGAAATTTTCAGAACGCCATTTTTTTCTGACTATAAACTGCACCGGACCATAAATCTCTATAAATAAAATCTCTACAAATCTCTCTATAAATCTCTATAAATATTTTGGGTTAGTGTGATGAACAAGGGAAGATAATATAGTTATTGCTAATATATGTTAGCATCCAATTCTGGTATGGTTTCTGAAAAAAAACAGCATAACATGGATTAACAATTTGCACTTAACTATGAAACCATTTTGATTGAAAGGTCTCAAATGTCTTTTTGTATCATGTGAACATTTTTTGCTTCAAATTCCACATCGCTAAACATGGCTAACCCCAGTAGCCGTCACACTTGTCAACATCGCCTCATCATCATAACAAACGAGTGAAAAAAACCACTCTTCTCACCTTTTTTTTTATACAACAATGCATAATCAGGTCAAGTGATTTGAGTCGCGAAACGTCTCCGATGACCCCCCTCCTCATTACGCGCCGTGTCGGCGATAATCGCGACGGGAAATCATTACCCACTGATATCTTCGCGGTATACAAAACCAAGAACGAAATGTCCCAATACATACAATACATTACAAAATATATCGTGTTACACAAACTTAGGCCATTTTCCGATAGCACAAAAAGCATGTCCCAATACATACAATACATTACAAAATATATCGTGTTACACAAACTTAGGCCATTTTCCGATAGCCCAAAAAGCATTCAAACAGGGGTGTGTAGACTTCTTATAATCGCCGTAGCGCAACATTATCCGCTACAGATGTAAAAGAGAGCGAGAAGCGGCCTCGGGGAGCGATCCTAGTCTTTGGAGAGGGCAATAAGCGGAAGTGCACGCTGACAAATGGCGCTATAAATGTCAGTGGAAGAAAACATACTTGAGCGCATCGGAAAGAACGGCGCTAATTCCTCGCGGTGATAATCCCGTACGACGCACTCTCAAAACATTATTAGGGCTGAGATTTATGGCCGAGAACATTCCGGTCATGTCGTTGCTTTTATTTGCTGATGTAATCCCCTGTACTTTGCCGGCTTAGTGTCACTTAGAGGATGCCCGCTTGTTCGGACCGTGACAGAGTCACCGCAATCGTTTGCTGGAATTAAAGGGGGGGGTGGATGGCCGTTTGAGGAAAAAAAAAAAAGTGTGTTAGTACTGATTATAGTAATTATAGTAACCCCCTCGCCCCAAAAAAGAAAAATAAATGGTGGACCCTCTACCCCTCTACCACCCCTCATGCAAAATTCAGAAAAAAAATCGACAAAAAGGGCTGGAGTACATGACTTAGTTTCTATTCCAGTTGGTTTGTTCTTAATTTGAAAAGAAACATCTACAGATCCTGCTAACAATGCAGGCATTGAATTTTAAGGTTTTTTTAATATCACTTTTTTTTTCAGGCCAATACGAGTGCTCAACCCTTGAGTCATCATGATATTGATACCATGCACCGATACCATTGTTATAATAAAATATCTATGTATATCCAGTGCCTTGCGAAAGTTTTAGGCCGCCTTGATAATTGCAACCTTTTGCTACATTACAGACTTCAAACATAAGATGAAATTGAACGTTTTTTGTCAACAATCAACATTAAATGGTAAACAGTGATGCAAAATGTCTTGATTTAAAAATTTTTTCACCAAATCAAAAACTGAAAACATCAACACCACGTACTACACATGTGTTCATGGTATTGATGTTTTATGGACAAAATGGGCTGGAGTACACAACTTGCATTCTCTTCCAGTTGTTTTGCTCTTAATTTGAAAATAAAACTGTAAAGTATTTGTCCTCCTTGAACGGAACATTTTTAAATATTATTTATGTAACATAATGACACAGTGTTGATGTTTGACGTTTATGGTTTTTGTATTTTAGGTGCCGCATTGTGTCCTCATCTTTTCTCCGCTGGTTTTATATAAAGTTTCGCCCAAACTTATTTGCAAGTATAATAGTCCAGTTTTTCCTGCATGTATCGAGCTTTGCATTGGGGGGGAAGTAAGGACAGTTGAACATGATCCTATTATTCTGCTAATGACTGCAACACCTCGCGGGCAGCTCAAGGAGTTTTGTTTTTTTAGGGGGGATTTGAGGGGGGGTAATTTTATTTTTTTGTAAGGTCCTTGACAACAAACACATTTGTTTTGGAAATGAAAGGACAGCCCTGAAGGGATTGTTTGCGCCGAGAGCCCGGCCGCATAATTTGTTGAAGAAACGCTCCTAGCCTAGCGCTGCATCCTCGTTTCGATGACAGCCAATAAGGCGGCTCGCTTGGCGGCCCCCACCCTTCGAGTTCAGCTCCCCCTATCTTAATTAACTGCATTACAAGCCAGGGAAGGTGTGGAGTGTTACACGGGAGAATGTTTGTTGTAAATACTTACAAAATAACAGCCTTGACTCCTTTTCGGGAGGCAAATGCTATCTGAGCGGCGGCGACACTTTTCGTCCAAATAGTGCCGGGCGTAAGTTTTTTTTATTTTAAAGTGCAAAATTACAGTTTTAATACATTCACATGCAAGGCTGGCTTGAAGCCGGGCCTCGTGTGGCATTTAAATGAAGACAATGGGGGGGGGGATTAATATGCGGAGCGATTGCTGAATCTGTCCCTCAGACCTAGCGAGGACTCATTATAAAAGCAAAGTACATGAAAAAGCCGAACGGGGGCGGTTTTTAGTGTGGGAAGTTGGGAAAATGAGCCCGCCGCATTCCGATGGTCGGTTTTAAAGATGGTTCTTGATACGCTAATTGCACTCCGCTAAGTGTCATGGTTATTGACTTTTTTCCCCTCCCATTTGGTCCAATTTGTACGGAGGTAAAGAAGGATAAAACCGACATCAGGTGTCTTACAAATGTGGTTAAAACGCCAACTCTCTACTGTTTAACCTTGCGCAGTTTTGTATCCAAATTTGGGAATAATTCTTTCTTATTCTGCTCACGGTGTTTTTTGGAAGTGTGATAACTAAGTTGGTCGTGTCATTTTAAGATTTGACGTGATTTCGCCGTCTGGGTGAAATTTCAGCTCCCCGTTGTCTGATGTAAAATACATTTAACGGAACAAACAATTAAGGTATATGGTGTGATATAAAGATTTCAAATATTGTGTAAATAAGGTATATATTAGGGCTGTGTGTGACTAAATATCTTTACATGTACAGCATATAATTTTGATATACTGGATGTTTAGACCAAAATATATGATGTAAATGTACTGAAATTTAAATAATGAAATGATGATACATTATGTGTAAAGTACACATATAAAGTATGGTGCATTCAAAGCACAAGATATACTGCGATTTAAAATCAGTGCACAGGATATTTAAAATATTCAGATGGTACATTATGAGTACCGGTATATAGTTCAAATATGGGTCATTAGAAGTATGTAAATAAAACTAAGACACATGATAGAAATGTGGTACATTTAGTGTGTACAGCCTGTGATGGTCTACTGTGAATATTAGAAATAATATTTAAATTTGGCGCATCAATGTGGGTGTATAGAACAATAAATATTTTATATGATACATACGGTGCATACAAATCACATGATATATGGTAAATTACATTACAGTTGTTGAATTGTTCAAATGTCATACAATGGAGACCAATCATTAAATATGATGGAAATAAGTCATGTCCAGATCAAGAAATATGTACGTATGGTACATTAGTAGTGTATAAAACAGTAAACATGTTATTCAACTCGTGTCTGGACAGCATGTATTAAAAATATCAATACGGTAGGAGTGATGCAAATTGCAGGCCCGCTGACAGAAATGCAATAACGTACACAATAAAGATTTTCAAATCTTTACGCTAAATTATTCACGGGCGCCTCTCCTCGCACAAAAAAACTTTCAGGAATCAAACACATTCTGCGTGTACTGTATTTTTCAGTGCTTGGATGCTAAAATTGTCTTTCATAGTCTGGAGTGCATAAATATGCGATTAGGGTGTTAAAATAAAAAGTTAGGAGTCGCTGGCCGAGTCAAGTAACTCCTAACCTTTTTGTTAGAGGGAAAATTTTAAACTAATTGGTATAATTCATCAAAATGAGCAGCACTCTGAAGAAGGGGAGTCAGATAAAATAAAATTCAATATTGTGCTTTTTGCACAGAAAGCACAAAAGTTGGAGGAACTTTAGCTTGTGTTGTGACATCTATGCAGTGATGCAAAACATTCTTTTAATCAGAGTTGGGCAATTAAATACTTTTTTGCTCCGCCGTCATTCAGCACAGTGATCGGAAAACGAAGCTTCGTGAAGCATCTGTGATATTTTTGGACAAACATTTATTCATTCTTTTTTTTTTTACCTGTGCTTCTGTCACCATTTTTGTCAAAATTTACAAATTTTTCCAGTCTGTTATTGATTGGCAAAACGGGCAGCCGTCAGTGACAGAAAGATAATTTTCTGTACAGTGGACCCCTGGGTTACTGGCTTTCATTTTTTCTCACTTTACTAAGTGAAATTTTATTTTTTCGTCCCCTCTTCACGGCATTTTTCCCGCTTTATGGCATCAACAACTGTCATGATCTGTGGGGTTGGCAGTGTTTATGTTGTTTTGCCTCCCTCTTCAGGCGGTTTTAGGTAATTGCTCTCGTTTTCTGGTCGTGTCAAACTGCCTGCACTGTAACGCGTCAAATAATTGGTTAGCCACGGGTCCCAAGATTGCTAGTGACGTTAAAGGGAGAAGAAGATGATTAGCATGGAAACTGGAGATAATCAAGAAATACGAAGAAGGCTAGGCTATCTAGCTCAAGTCACGTCACTCAAAGGTAAATAAAATTTCATTTTTCCCTTACACATGTTTTATTTATGATGTTATTTATTTGTATATTATATACAAGTAGCACTTACAAAACTATTTTGTTTACAATTTTTAATATGGATATCCAATTTTGATGTTTTTACCTGGGGTTTAATACACATTCGCTAATTAGCATTGGTTTATATTGTGACGATTTCGCCTAACGAGCCCAAAACATGGGCAACCGTCCATACCCACCTCCGACCTTTATTGACCTTTATTGACATCACTTCTCATCATTGACCTAAAAAAATGGCTTATATTTATTTTTGAACCCTTGAAATTTTCGTTAGATTTTTCCGGCCTAGATATTTCGAAGCTCGGAGCGCTACCCCACTTTTCACTCAATATAAGCGCAGCTCTCGATGAGACAGCTTAAAAGTATTTCCGTGTTAAAAACCCCAGAAACGAAACAACAAACCATGTTTTATGTATGAAACTAGAACAAACAGCAAGGCTCAGAATTTGGATTATTTGGTGGAGTATGACGGATGCTTTTCTCTTCACGCTCTTTGCGCTACTGTGTTGTATATGAAGCATCCATTAGTGGCACCCACAGCCACCCCTCCCCCTCCCTCGCCAAAAAAACAAAGTGAGCGACCATTCATCCATTAGCTTCGGTTATGAACTCGATGGCACTACTCAAAAAACACCTACGTGGAAGAACGCGTAGGCTGGAGTGTTGTCGAGCGCTGCCTTGCCCGCTAATGATGTCACACTCGTTTGAAAGAAGAACTCAGAGAGGAACCCAGATAACATCTGGCAAACAAAGTGCATAAGGATCAACCAAACGTATGCCTGCTTTCATCTAGCTGAACGTCATGACAACGTTTTTGGAACCCGGAGACAACATTTACATTAGAAAATGAAAGAAAAAAATAACACAGTGGTTGACCCAAAAAACAAACAAAAGCAATGGTCGCTTAAAAGCACTGAAGGACCATCAAACGTCAACTAGAATATACACAGTAATGAACTTGCGTTACATAAACAATCGTATTTTGCAGTTAAAATGTTTCACACAAACAAATCACCTTCACGAGAGACTCATTAGCTCGCAAGCTAGCAAATGTGACACAATGGGTAATTAGCGTTCTTTTCAAATTAAGAACACATTAAATGGAACATGAAGCAAGTTATTACCAAAATAATGGCAGCAATAATGGCAATGGTAACTCCTGCCAAAAATTGGACACCTCTGTTTTATAAAATTTAAACAGATATACAGTCATTAATGATTTAAGTTTTGGACAGGAAAGCAGAAATGAAACAGATGATGTTGCATGATTGAGCTTCTGAATTTGGTCTATAAAAGAAGACACCACCATTTAATATGGAAGACAAATGCTTTTCGCTGGTTAGGAAAAAAAAAAGAAAAACAATCTGCTTTGGAGGGTAATTATTGCAGTGATGCTAATTTTGCTAGCCTGTCAAAGGCCTTTTGAACCCTCTGTTAGCATTAAGTTAATCATTGTTTTAGACAAACAATTTGCAAGTCTTGTTGGTTTGTTTAAAAACTAATTCCCTCATAGCGTGAAGCTTCTTTTTGGAAGATGGTCATTATTTTATAAAACCCTAATTGTTTGTCAGGTTTTCTTCTACCAATTAGCGCTTGTCCCTTCAAATTTTGCCCAGAACAAAAGAAATTGGATGCTTTTCATTATTCAAATCTCATTCCATTCATTAATTAGACATTGAATATTCATCATTTTTTATTTTATCGTAATAAAACGGTTTCCTGCGCTTCCGAAAAGCCTATCGCCTATTAGCATTAGCAGGCTAGCATGCCTTGTCATCCCGGAGTACCGCTCAGGTTGATATGTGTCCCTGCGGGCGGCGCGGCAATAAATGTAAGGTACGTATTCCATATATAATAAACGCCCGTTTGTATTGTGTCGCGCCGAGGCACGCGGTTAAAAAGCCGTGAAGTCTGGCGAGCGGCGGAGGAATTGACAGCTAACTGATGCGTCTCCTTTTTCCTTCGCAAAGCGCTAGCTTGAGCGCAGACAGCCTCGATAAATCAAGGCGATCACGCGACGGCACGTGCAAAACTTTGCCGTAAATCCCCCCTCGGATCATAAATGCGCACCTCCCGAGCGCCTCTATATGCCTTGGCTGTCTTTGTTTGCCTAGCATAATTGTATTATTTCATTTTTTTTATTTTAAACAGGTCTATGCACATCATTGCTCTCTGCGAGCGCTTATAGAGCTTTAGGGATAGCTTATGCATCTTTAAACGTTTTTACCGGCACTATTTTGTATTCAGAGTCGGTTCCTTTTTGATCATGAAAAAAGAAAAAACATGATCTTGTGTTATATAGCAGTAGAAATTCTTTCTACATGAATGACTTCAATTTTTCCATCAACAAAACATGGACAAATTACACGTACCTTAGAACTTGCTCTCATTCTCTCGGTTGTTTAATTCTCCTCAAAAAAGCTTGCGTCAAGGTTTTTGTCACTCCTGGTTGATGGAAAAACTGCAACAAGCTGTAAAAGAAGAGATTTAAATATTGTATAATCATAAAAATGTCTCATTCAAAAGCTACAGTATTTTATTAGTCTGTTTGCATAATGCTAACATATGTGAAATGTTAGCAGAGTTAATGCAGGAAAAAATAAAATATTCTCACTCGCCGTGGTGAAGAGAATAAAGATCTTTACCTGTAAGAAAATATTATATCTAAAATTATACCTTTTAACAGCCAAAGAAAAAAAATATATATCAATTGTCAACAAATGTTTACTGTACTTTTTGCAAGGTTTATAAAGGTTACAGCTTATTCTGAATCTGAAAAAAAATGCTAAAGGTGCCTCAAAAAGTACAAAAAAAAAATGTCAATCCATATTTAAACAATTTCAACCAACTAAACTGAGTGATAAAAATTTTTTATCTCAACAAATAATAAATGAAAATTGATCCGGAACATGAACACATTAATCATTATTCACATTAATCATTAAAATGTTCCTGGCTGCAATTTAAAAAGTTTACAATTTTAATTTTTTAAATATATTTTGATTACATTACATTTTGCTGGATAATCTATTTTAAATAATAGGGAAGGAATATTTATTTTTTTAATACGAAAACGAGTCGAAGTACTCCATTTAATATAGTCAGTTCAGTGCTTCAAAACATGTTTTTTTTTTCTCGTACTACTTAAATACTAAGTGTAAATGTGGTACAGGAATATAGTGTAAAAAAAAAAAAAAAAAACGTCCTCAGGTGATTAGTTGTATGGAACAGATATATAGTCATTGAATTGAAAACAAAAAGGCCTTGAAGCTGAAAAGGTACTTAATATAACTTTAGCAATTATGTGGGGAAAAATATGCTTGGAGAATAAAAATGTATTCAATTTATTTATAAAGACACAATCAGAGCACAGCCAATTCATCAGTAGCCTTGCGGACAGAAATAGAACAAGTGGGAATAAAACGGAGGGAACATCAAGAATGGAAACAAAATGGCCATCAAGCAGGGAAAAGGTACAACAACAACAAAAAAAAGACAAGTTTGCTAGGAAATTGCTTAGGAAATTGCTTGAAAGTGTACCACAGTTAGATAAAATGACCCATTTGAACAACTAGACAATTTCGGCTAGCTTAAATTAATTGTAGCTTATTTCATTTCACAAAATTGTTTGTTAAATAGTGTACAGGGCGGGAGCATATTTGTTGAAAATGGTGACAAAATGGTCAACAAGCCGTTAGCTAGCTAGCTAACTAGCTAGCTTGAGCTTATCTATCATTTTGAAGTTTTCCAAGCAGTTAGCTAACCAACTATCTAGCTTAGCAGTTACCTATCATTTTGAATTTTTCTAAGTAGTTAGCTAGCTAACTAGCTAGCATTTACCTGTCATTTTGAATTTTCCCAAACAGATGGCCACATCACACTCAGAAGATAGTAAATATCCTTTTTCGCCCCACCTTGTTCAACTTTTATCTACCACTTAGATTTTTTTAGAGTCATACCAGAAAGCCGGAGCCCGAATGCTAAGCTAACTTTTTACTGACCACTCATCCATCATGCAGAGATTGCTGATCGTTTGAATCAGGTGTGTGAGGGGAAGGATCAAAAACAGACTGGAATGTTGGTCTCAAAAACTGGATTTGATCAAACCAGGATTAAGGCCAGTGAAGGAAAGAAAAAAAGGTTTGTTGGAGTCTCATTTTAAGCTCAGAGTTCTTACTTTGAAGTCAAAAATGTGGCATTATTCTCACAATTTGGATTTTAGATTTAGAATTCTCATGTTAAAAAGTGAATTATGACTTTTTTCTAATTTAATACTCTGAATTCTTCTTTTGAAGTGAGATTTTTTTTCTCCTGAATCTCAGTGCCTTTCTCGTATTTGTCATGTGTTTTGAAGTAAGAATTTTGACTTTGTTTCTCAATATTCAGGCTCAATTCTAAAAATTATGACTATGAAGTCAGAATTCCCACTTTAACACAAGAATCACGACATCATTCTCAGAATTTTCACAATAAAATGTGAGTTCTGATTTTATTCTGAGACTTCTAACAACATTTTTCATTTTGAAGTGAGCATCCTGAGAATTCTATTGGAATTTTAATTTAATTCTCTGGATTTTGACTTTATTCTCAGAGTTATGCCTTCATTCCTAAAAGTCGCGCTTTAAAGTCAGAATTTTGCCTTGATTCTCAGTACAACGCCTGAATTGTCATAGTTCTCAGTTTTACAGTGATAATCCAGCCTAATTTTTTTCTAAGAAATTTGCAATTATTCTTGGTATTTAAAGAATTGTCATTTTTCTCAGTTTAAAGAGAGGATTCTGACTATTCTCAGAATTCTCTGTTCAAAGCGAGAATTTTGACTTTCTTCTCAATATTCTGATCATTTTCCCATAATTTTAGTCTGAAGTGAGAAATCTGACTTTTTTCGCCCTGATTTTTCGCTTAAAAGTCAGAATTCTAAGAACAAAGTCAGAATTCCCGACTTTAACGTTGGGACTTTCAGGATGGTAAATAAAAATCTGAACGTGGTGAACTTTAATGTTTCCCTCACTAACTCTAATCCTTTGCCTACGCTGAAGCCTTTGAAGTTTCTCTCGCTCCACCAGCAGATGGAGGAATGCTCCTGGTCTGACATGGTCACCCCACCCCAAACTCGGGACCCTCCTCCGACGACAGAAGTTCCCGCATGGAGCTTCACAGAGGGGGAACACATGTTGAGGCTGACGAGAGCGCGCCGGGATGATTTTGGCTGCGGGGCTCCTCTTTGTGAATTTTCATCTTTCCCATCAAAGTCGTCGGGCGTGAGAGATTTTTTTTGGGGGGGGGGCGGCGTGGATGTAGAAAGCGGACGATTGAAGCCGCCTTGTCAAAATGGATGCCCGTCTCGCCGCGTGGTTTCATCTGCTGGCCCTCCTCCGGAGTCCGGCCGGGGCCTCCATGGACTCCTGCTACGACGAGGAGACGGGCGCCCCCGGCCGCTGCCTGCCCAAGTTCCAGAACGTGGCCTTCAATCGGAGCGTGCTCGTGTCCAATCAGTGCGGGGCCGCGCCCGAGGATTATTGCATGCAGATGGGCTCGGCGGCGCGCTCCTGCCACCGCTGCGACGCCTCGGACCCGGGCTTCAGTCACGGCGCCGCCCTGCTGACCGACTTCCACAGGAACGAGGAGCCCACCTGGTGGCAGAGTCAGTCCATGTACTACGGCGTCCAATACCCGAATTCCGTCAACCTCACCCTCAGTCTCGGTAAGGCCGGTTTGCTTTTGCTAATCGAAACAGCGGCGCCGACAAACATGAAGTCTATCCGATGAATGATACTGATATTTTTAACCAAGCGTCGCCCCGCTAAATTTAATGTCAAAGTGTCTTAGGGCTCGCGATGCCAACGTCATAGATCGGTTAAGTCATGCGCTGTTTACGTAGGGTTATCGGCGCCGATATTTGGCTTTTTGACTTATGTTTCGTTTTTCTAAATCTGATGGCGAATAAAACCACAGGGAGTTGTGGTTATACTTTTTTATTACACTTTTTAAGACCATGGGAGCTACCTTAAAATTTTCTTAGAATTTTACAACAAAGGTTCAAACTCCAGTCCTGGACGGCCGGTATCCTGCATGTTTTTGAACCCTCTCTCTCAAAAACACCCGATTCAAGTGATTAGGATCATTTTCAAGCTCCTGTTAATGAACGAATCATTTGAATCAGGTGGTTTGGGGAGAGAAAACCCCGAAAACATGCAAGATACCGGCCCTCGAGGACTGGATTTTGACACCTATGGTTTAAGGCAGGGGTGTCGAACTCATATTTATCGGGGGCCGCATTGTAGTTATAATTTTTGTCAGAGGGCCGGTATAATTGTGAAATCAAATCAGTTTTAGGTGTGTTTGTCACACTTCTAACTGGTTTTGAAATAAGAGCCCGGTAAAAACTGTTCAAAAGAGACATTAGGAACATAAAATGCTGGTTATTTTTACCCCTAAATTTTTAAAACTTGCAAATTTAGTATTTTAACCAGAAATTTGAAGTTTGCTCAGGATTTCGCCATGGGCAGGATTTCGCGGGCCACATAAATTGATGTGGCGGGCCGGATCGGGCCCCCGGGCCTTGAGTTTGACACCTGTGGTTTAAGGTGTCTGACAATTACATTAAAAAGGTGGAGTTTGTATTTTTAATAATCACGCCAATATTTTCCTCTTATACCAAAATAATATTGGTATAATATAATATAAATAATATCTGATTTAGGCTTTCATGACTACTTAAAATCAACGACTCAAAACTGAGTGCTGTACTTATCTTATCACATCCCTTTAAAGAAATACTGCAGATATTTCGCAGGTCATACCGTCCGTATATAACTCGCAGACTTCAAAGCATGAGAAAAAAGTTGCGGATTATCGTCAAAAATTGCCGGTACTTACTCAACTTTTGCAAAGTACTGTTGGTCAACTTGGATAATGTTCTTTTTCTGTATGCTCTCGGGATTGAAACGGCTGTCAAACATCTTATATGCTCTCCGTCGGCCCTTTCCAAGAATAGAAAGAGAATGGCTTTCGCGCTAGTAGTGATAATAAGAAGAAGAACATAATTGAATGCAGATGGTCGTGGTTGCGCTGATGGGATTTCACGGGAAAAAGCGCGTTAGCTGGAGAGCTTTGGCTTGGTTGCCATTTTTCGTCCACTGGCATGGAAGCGTTCGGTGTACAACAGCTCGTCCAAAAAAAGACTTTGACGCGGCTTTGAGTTGGAATTTGTGAGCGTGAACCCCACCCCGCTTTTTTTTATATATATAACGCAGCGCAAGAAAAGATGAAGAAATCAGCATCACTCGGGAAATGAAACGCGACAATTCCCCGACGAAGAGGCCAAGCGTGCGCGCATCAAGCTCATCTTTTGTTCCCCTCGCTAGAAGATGGCTGTAAAAGTGAGAATTTAATATTGCGCCGTATATCTCGACTGAGAAAGTCTAAAGCGTCGCAAAAAATAAAAGCCCGCGAGCTAGCGGGCTCTTTTTCTGCGTCGGCGGCGACACATCCCGCAGACCTCCGCCAAGGCTGGAACATGGCTGGCTTGAAATTTTAATGCGTTCATGGTGTGATCAAGGGACCAAAAAGCACTAAGATCTAGATGTCAACCTGATGGGGGTTGACAGAAATCAAAGCGTGCGGATATGTAATACAGGATTTTCCTTGTTAGCTTTTGAACGGCTGCCTAAGGTTGTATAAACTTTCGGATCGACTCGGAATCAAACCCCGCTTTGACGCGACAGCTTTTCAGATTGCTTCAATGCGCCGATAATTGATAATAGTTTTTGGAGGTGATCCATCTTCAGATTTTCAATGTTTTTTTTTCAAGAAAAATAAGATTTGCAGACGTTTAATAGAAATTGTTTGTTATTGCACAAAGTAAAGGGAGTAAAGGGATGGAAATTTAAATTTAAATTCATCAATTCATTGACACAGCAATCAACAATAAAAAAATGACAATAATAAACCTTTAGGGCTCACCAATATGTCTGATCAAACTTTTTTTTGTTTGCTAATCAGAACAGCGGCACCTACCGATGTAGCATATTTAGTGCACGTTTTTATGGAATATTAAATGTGATCGCTACAACTAACAATATTTTATTAATCGGTTAATCTGTTGATTAATTAATGAATCAGATGTATTATTATATACACATATTTATTTGTATTTATTCTATTGTATTATATACTATATATTTTGGGGGGATTATCGATTAGCTGCCGATTGATCGGTTAATCATTGCACCTCTTATATAATGTGGAAACAACAATGACATTTACTTTTCATGTGGAATCTAACATGTTGCTAACCAAAACAGCATCACCTAAAAACTAGAATTTTACTTTTTTTATTTGATCAAAACTTCATTTGGACTTTGGATCAATTGTAATGTACTTCTAAGATGTTGTCAAAAAGGCCGTCACCCATCTGCAGTTGAGTAAATAAAGCACCATGGGCTTTTTTTTTTTTTTTTGGGGCAAATCTCCTCAGTCAGTCGTTGTCACCAAGACGTGCCGCAAAGGTCCATGAAGGACGGACATGAAGCTGATAGATGGTGAAAATGTCAAGGACTTGTTATATTTTGTGTTCAGAGGGCAGGAAGTGGATTTTTTTTTTTTTTTCCCGGCAAGTTTCCAGCAGCAGGTTGCTGTTGAGGCTTTTGTTGTCTATAATTTAAGAGCGGTGCCTGTACCGGAGAAAAGCAGCGGCGCAGCTGTTGCTGAGAGAATATTTCTGATGGATGCTCTGCCCCACAAACCTGTCGGCGCTTTTACAGTCCAGCCTTTAATGCCGCCGCGCGCGAGCAAGATAGTGTGAACTTGGGCGCAGCCGTGAAAAAAGTACTTAAGGACAAGTACAGATACTTGTGTTCGGGAAAAAAAAAAAAGAAAGAAAACTGTAAAGAGAACAAAATAATAAAAATTACTCATTGAACTAATTCAGGCCAAAGTAATGAAAAAAAAAACTGATTTATTTGTGCATGCAGAATTGTGGGGAAAATGCTATTTTTAGGCATACAAATATATTTAAAATAATTTAAAACAAGTATGTGTTTGGCCAGTAAACTTGTTTGAACGTACATACAAATACATTAAATGTATGTTTGTCAGTTAAATGCTGAAAATAGCATTTTTCCCATAATGCATCAGTGATGTGCCATGTGCAAGTTTTTTAGCATTTAGCAATCTAGCCTGTTTACAAACGCAAAAAGGTGAAAGGTGTGTACAGCTCCCAGTAGGTCAATGGGAAATATGTAAACGTTTTTAAAGGGATAATAATTTAAATTTTTCATGAATAGTTTTTCCTTCAACCTCTCAAATTGTTCAGTGGGATCAGTTTTATCCATACATATGTTGGTTACATTTATTAACACCCACAAAAAATTGAAAAATGGTATGGTCTGTCTTTGTAGTGACGTGATGACGACACTTTAAGGCGTAGTCATTAACTGGTCTCTACCGCCACCTTCTGTCTTGAGGTGAAACAAGAGTCAACAAAGAATTTTCTGTTTGTTTACAAAGTCTGACCGTCGCTCAACGGAACCTAGCAAAAATTGCAGGAAAATCAATGTCATAAATCCTTTTAAAATGCATCTCAAAAATTGTGATTATAATGGTTTTATATGGTCCAAAATTGGTACAGGGATTATTTTTGTATACAAAATCTTGCACGTCCAGCTGCAGTCACATAGAAGTCTCAGAATCGTTGCATTTTGAAATCTTACATGTTTTAATCATCTGCAGGAAATTTCAGCTCCCTCGTGGATTTTTTTCCCATTGATTATTTTATGAAGTCATAAAAAAATTAAAGAAATGTCCATAATTTGTACCATAATGCCACAAGGGATAAGCAAAACAGTCATCTACATCTCAAAGAAGAGAGAAAATGAGCTGAATTTGAAAATCCCGTTCCGCATCTGGATGTTGGCGTCGGAGTCTGGACACATTTGTTGTCTTTTGCTTCTCCTATCTAAACACGTGCTCACATGGAGGAAAGCTAGGATGACAAACATGGCGGCGGGAGTCTGGAGGCAAGCAAAATAAAACGAGGGAGGAGGAAACGGCGGGGGGCCTTAGAAGGAAAAAAACGCCGGTTAAGAATCGGGGTCAGCGTTTTTTTTCCCCCCCGCCAAAAGAAACACTCGCATCCTTGAAGTCAGCAGCTGGTTCTCATTGGGCCCAGTCAAAAAACACCAACATCCTGACTCACATCTAAAGTCACAAACGTTTAGTCCACGCCCACTCGCCAACAGTTTAGTCTGGACGAGAATGTCCACGAGGTCAAAACGTTCCCAGACTGCCCTGTAATAGCCCCCAGATAAATGAAGATGAATAGATAGACTTTACGGGAGCCACTCAAGTGGATTTCCCAAAAAGCCCCAAAGGCCCGGGCGATTATCTTTGAAGGATTATTTCTCCACCGCCCAAGCGCTGACTTTAATTGAGATCAGGACTGTGGATTTTCCAGGTAGCTCAGGTCAGATCTGTACCGCAGGTATGAAGTCTTGGGATTAAATCGAAACTCTCGGCACGGTGTCGGCGGCTCTTTAAAGTGCCTGTAAAGTGAAAATACGTTTGACGGAGAACGCCGCGCGACCGGAAAAATCGTCCACGCGTGTCAAAAAATGACAGCAATAGAAAGCTACTGTAAAATAAATAACTTTTTGCGGCTAAAGCATTACATTTTAACGACCTTAAAAGATAAACAAATGGCAGTCAGGTGAATAATGTTAGCTAGCTACACGCTATAAAAATTACTTGCGACGCTACGTACGTACAAAACAAATACGACTCGGTAAGTTTGAATGTATTTGCATGTATTTGTTTTGTACGTACGTAGCGTCGCAAGTCATTTTTATAGCGTGTAGCTAGCTAACATTATTCACCTAAATGCCATTTGTTTATCTTTCGGAGTAAGGGGTAAGTTTGAATGTATTTGCAAGTACATTCAAACGAATTCGTCAAGTAACTTCAAATGTACTTGCAAATACATTCAAACTTACTGAACCATATTTGTGTCGTACGTGCATAGCGTACATGTTTTTTTTGCGTTGTCCGCTATCCGTTTCCCTCCAGAATTTTACAATGTTAAAAAATAATCCAACCGCTGATTAGTGATGAGTACACCACGCTTCCCAAATTGACAAAGGCATAAACTGTAAATCTCGAGCTCTAATCAGTTAACCAGTTTCAATTCGCCACTTGAAAAAAAATAAATAAATCAAATAAATAAATAAACGCCAGATTTTGACAGATTTAATAATCACGACTCTCGCAGTAGCTCCAGTCAATAGTCATTTATTTTCAGCACCAGTTGCAATTTTCCATCACTTCCCTTCCTGGTTGGTAACCATCGATCGTCTCTCCGCGTTCCATATTAGCGACTGTAGCTACAGCAACGCCGCATGAGCTGTAATAAACTCCCCCAATGTGTGCCCTGGCCGCCCGTCAAAATCACGAATCATTAAACATAGAATCCACGAAATTACAAAAAAATATCCATTGCGGATGCAACTTTGCTTTTCATCCCCGCTGGCAGTTGTGGGGAGGGCTCATCTCGCACCAGCGTGATGAGTTGCGCCTCGGTGCCGGCAGGACCGCGGTCACCTCATGCGGAGAGTAAATGAAAGTTTAACGATCTTTTGGCTCGGAGAGGAAAGAAACCATTACGAAAACAAGAGCGTTTGCGATACCTGGGGGGGGAATGAGACGGGCCCCTCGGTACGAGGGCGCGGGGAGACGTTGTGGCTAATGATGTAGGACAAATTTCCCGACAGACGAGAGAGGACAATACACACGCGAGCCGCGGCGCGATGACGAGCGTCGTATGTCTTTGATTAGCGGGCCGCTTGATTGGCGACAGCTGACTGCGCCGAGCTTGTTTCGAGAGTCGGCGGCCGAGCTTCGGTGGAAATGAGGAAGGAAAAATGCGACGCTCTTGTGCGGGAGTGAAGTGTCCTCGTTTTGCGTGGAGAGCCCACGAGTGGATGGCATCTTCAATCAACAATAGCCCCCTTTCACGCCACCTGTAACAGTCGGCCTTTTTATGCCGTTTTTGTCGTCTTTTCCGATTCATTAGAATTTGAGCTTGAATTAGAAAGAAAATACGGCCAACGTTGTACATATTCACATAAAAACACCTATGTAACATTCCACTTTGGGCTGTCGTGTCTGACGTTCGCGTTGTTAGCACGTCGTTAGTAATGACATCACACAGGAAGCTCTTGGCATGACCCCAAACTAAACTCAAGTAAACTTACATGCTTAAAATAATCCAAATGATAAATATTATTCCTCCTGTGGACTTGTAAATGATTCCCGCATCATTGGAAATGTAAGATAAAAATGTACAAATTAAACGTCCTAAAAAGGTGTCGCTCTCTCTCTCTCTGCACTCAACACACCAGCACCATCTCAAGGCAAAAAAGTGAACTGCAATCATATTGTCAACTTGTACAATATAAATGATTACTTTAAATGCTTTAGGAGCCTTTTTTTTTTTTATCTTGTCAACCCTTTTTTTTCGTTTACCCTAATCTACACACACATATAAATATATATATATATATATATATATATATATATATATATATATATATATATATATATATATATATATATATATATATTGGTGATGTGCTATGAGATTGTTTTCTTTTATGTGCCTGGGCTCAATAAAGATCGGGAAACACAGGCGGGCTGAGACTGTCCTGCGGGGACGACATGTGTTTACCCTGCACATAAGCACGGGAAATTCATAAACCCACCCGCCGTCTGTTTTTGTTTGCTCTGTTGCAATTTAGTCCGCTTGGTTTCCTTTTGCCCCGGGGCCCAAATAGCACATCATTGAAAAAAAATATATATTTGCGTGTAACTGAGACGCTTTCGCTCAACAGGGAAGGCCTTCGAGATAACTTACATCCGTCTGAAATTCTACACCAGTCGGCCCGAGAGCTTCGCCATCTACAGGCGAACCAACGCGGACGGACCCTGGCTGCCTTATCAGTTCTACAGCGCCTCCTGCAGGGAGACCTACGGCAAGGACGTCAACGGTTTCCTGCGGCTGGGGGACGACGAGAGGACGGCGCTGTGCACCGACGAGTTCAGCGACATCGCCCCGCTCACGGGCGGAAACGTGGCCTTCTCCACGCTGGAGGGACGGCCCGGCGCCTACAACTTTGACCAGAGTCTCGTGTTGCAGGTCAGTTTTAGCTTGCCAATGGCTTTTCCCATTATGTGTTAGCATTAAGCTAGCTGAATTTAAAACTTTGATTTTGCTTGATAGAAACAATGTTTTTTCAGGGCTGATACAGATTACTGGTAGTCAAGCACGCGGGTAACCGTTATTTCGAGCCGTTTCGGTAAAAGGAAAAATATTGGCGTCAAAAAACACTTAAAGGTAGGAGTTTGTATTTTACATTAACTTAAATTAGCCTTCTCCACAATGAAGGGCAGGTCTGCTCTCAACGTCCGAAGGATTTGGTCTTTAGTAAACGTCTATCCCGTAAAACGATATGACACCCCAAAATGCAAGTTTTCTATTAGTTTGGCTATGGCATTTTTCATTACGTGTTAGCATGAAGCTAGCTGACTTTAAAGTAAAATTTTGTGGTTGTTTTTTAGAGATGGATCGATACGTTTTTAGCCAGGACCTAAACCGATTTTTAGGAGGCCGATCGCCGATATTTGCAGATGACACTTTTATTGTGAAATAAACACAAAGTAAAATACAAACTCCAACTCTTAACTTTGTCGAAATATCTTTAAGTGTTTGTTTATTGAACAACATTACAGAGTTGCATGAATTTTGCAATTATTTTATAGGGATAGATCCATCATTTTTTTTCTGGGACCCATACCGATTTTTAGGTGTCAAGAGGCCGATGAATGATATTTGGAGCTGATACTTTTATTACAAAACTAAGAAAAACAAAGGGAAATACAAACTCCAACTCTCAATTTTGTTGACATGTCTTTAGGCATGAACACCATTACAAAGTTGCATGTTATTTTCTTTTTTACGATGTGTGTTTAACAACATACAAATCACAACATACATTTGAACGTCTAAATGGCACACAAATGCCTCAAAACTCAATTAAGGTTCAAAAAGTTATAAGAAAGAAAAAAAAAAAACCTTTGGTAGTTGACTTTGCCTGGTGTTAGCCTGAGAATCTTTAATGCACTTAACCTCCTGGAAAAAAAATCAGCTTTCGGACAAAGTGCAAGACGACTACGCCATTCTGAAGCATCCGCCCTCTGTAAATCTCCATGCTGCGGCTTTTCAAACCGGGCCCTCAGACCCCCGCGGAGCAGAAGACGGCAGCCTTCCTTCTGCCTGATCCTCTTTTAAGCTGGGAAAAAAGATGGAGAGGCGGCCAAGGCCCCATCATCTCCTCAGCCTTAAGCTGCGCCGGGCTGAAGAATAAAGACATCCCCCCCCACCCCCCATGGCTACAATACCAGGTCCCCCGTGTGCCCTCTGTAAGAAAAAATAGAGACCAAGTGCGCGATTGGATTATCCCGAGGCGAACTGCGTGTGGCGGCTGTCAAGTGCCAAGTGGCGTGGACGCATGAAATCTGTACATAGAAGTGGATTTGCAAGTCCGGGGATCATACATTCGCCCCCGCGAGAATAAATTAATCGACGCAATTGCACATTCCGGGCTCCTTTAAATTCCATTACTATGGAACGGCATTTGAATTAAGCGGTTGCAATGTGCTGTGGGATATCAGCATCTCGATGAAGCGTTCCAGTCTGAAAATTGAAATATTTCAAATCAAACTGTTTTTTGACAACAAACTTATCGCCCTGTAGTTTTTTTTGTGTTTGAGTATTTTATCTATCTATCTATCTATCTATCTATCTATCTATCTATCTATCTATCTATCTATCTATCTATCTATCTATCTATCTATCAGCTAGCTAACTATCTAGCTGCATGAGTATCAGCTAGCTATTGGTCGAGCTACTGTATATTCAATACCTATCAAGCTTGCTAGTTGCATGGGTACCAGCTAGCTAGTTACTGTATCAAACTACTGTATTTAAAGGATCTATCTAGCTGACTAGCTATCTAGCTATCTATTTATCTATCTAGCTAGCTATCTATCTATCAACAACCTCGCTAGCTGCATGAGTAGCAGCTAACAAGCTATCTAGCTACTTTATTTAAATCATCTAACTAGCTAGCTATTGGTCGAGCTGCTTTATATTCAATACCTATCAAGCTAGCTAGTTATCTAGCTACTGTATTTAAAGCATCTATCTATCTATCTATCTATCTATCTATCTATCTATCTATCTATCTATCTATCTATCTATCTATCTATCTATCTATCTATCTATCTATCTATTTGTCTCTCTGTCTGTCTAGCTATCGATCTCTACTGTATTTAAAGTAGATAGCTAGAGCAACCAAGCTTGCTAACTAGCTATTTTCTATACAATGATCCCCAGATTATTCAAGCCCCGAAAATGAACCTCCTTAACTCAACTTCAAAAGTTCATCGATCCAAAATGTCACAATATGACACCAAAGCAGTTTTTGGTATGGACATGGCTTTGTAAGACATGCTAACATCTAGCTCACCACGGTGCTATCCAAAATCAATATGAAAAAAGGATTTCCCCAGTTTTTTTTTTTTTTTTCCCAAGGCATTGTCGTATATAAACGTAGCCTAACATGGCCTCAGAGGCCGAACATCGACCGAGGCCTCGGGTGTCGGTCTAAAAGGTCTTGGGATCGTTTGTTTATCTAGGGCTTTCTGGCTTGGTTGCACAGCTTTCACAACACTCGCAATAATCAGTTGGCGCCTTTGATTGGAGTGCTTAGTCCTTGTGTCAACATCTCAGTGGTTCCACCCCCATCTTGGGGATGCAGCTGAATGGCTAATCAATGAGTTCATGCTCAATCGGGGAGACAGAAGAAAGAAAACCGGGGGATGGGGGTGACCTATTCAATCAATAAAGACCTATCAGAGGCCTCCATGCATTTTTCAGTGAGTACAAATGAATTATCCATCCAGCCCCTATCTGTCGCGCTGATCCTCATTAGGGTCGCAGATGAGTTGAAGTCTATCTCGTCTGACATTGGGAGAGAGGTGAGGAAATACCCTTGACTGCTAGCTAGTCAATCGCAGAGAAATAGCCGACGAAAAGGTTCAAAAGCCTATCGAAAATACGCAGAGATGCCTTGAGACTCAAGTAACCCGGTCGGAGTTTTTTTTGCGTTAATCGCTCGAAGAGGTCTACGATTTTACGGTTTTATTTGCTAAAACAACGCGAGAGCTCCCTAACTCACCCGACGTGGCCGACTGGTAAAGTCGATAGAACATGGCAGGTTTAAATTAACAAGTAGTAGCATGCTAAGTGCTAGCACACAACAACAACAAAAACGAAAGTTTTGAGTGCCGCTATGAACTATTTTTATCCTCTGAGGTTTAAATTAACAAGTAGTAGCATGCTAAGTGCTAGCACACAACAACAACAAAAACGAAAAGTTTTGAGCGCCGATATGAACTATTTTTATCTTTCTGCGAAATCTGTTAGGCGTTGTCATCTCTATCGATATTTCTTGAGTGAAAACTGTAGTTTGCTACATTTAAGTTGGCTCGTTTGTTTCCTTGTCGAGTAGTGAACAAGTTCCGATAAATATGCAAGTGTTTTTAAACTAGAAAGAAAACCTTTTTATGGTTCGACGTGAAGATTTTGAATCCAACTTGAATATTCGAAATTTCCCCTCGAAAAATACAAATTACAGTCCGACGCAACTCAGGCATATGTACACAATTTATATTCCGGAGTGTTTTACTGTCAGAAAAGTTCCGTACTTATATGTGATGCGTTTTCATAAAATCCGACTGAAAATTAACACTTAATTACCTTTAAAATTACCGCGAAAAATTTACAATGAATGAAGGCAGCTCAAAATTCAAATGCCTAATTTGGAGTATCATCTTCGAATCATTTTCATACACTTGAGTTCCCGTTTGGAACCCATGCGAAATGAAAATTGTGACCTCGAGGAGGTTGTTTTTAGAGAAATCGCAAGAGGAAATACATATTTTGTTCAATAACGCAAAATTAATCTCCATGACATAACCCTTGTTTTGAGAGAAGCCGTCATATTCTTTTGGGGTCAAACAAAATGATGTTCATTAAATATAGTCTTTACCTTTAAACACCTAACGTACGAGTATAACATAATCGTATCCAGCCGGTCTGACCGCCAATATATATTTCCTGAATCAAATCAAAACCTGTGTATCTCGATTTGTGGATCCATCGGCCTCAGGTCTAAGGTTCCAAACCCTCCCAAGCCCACACAGGAAAACTGAAAAATTCAAACCCCCAACCTCACCACTGTGATGCTAATGTGCTAACCGCTGTTCAACGATCATCTTCCAGATGTCCCAAAAAGTCTCCCTCGTTTGCGTTGTTCCATTGCCTCGTTTTCACCGTAGGAGTTCCGATTTCATTTCGGATAAATTCAACCTTAAATCGCTCTTGTTTGGTGACAAATGGCCCCGTAGCTCATTCCCGGTTGGCCCCGCGAGGAAATTGCACTTCCTCTCTCGTCGCATGCTGGAAAGCTGTCGGCGTAACTGCCGAGAATACTGCAATCTCTAATTAACCTGCGAGCCTTTTAATGTTTTCGTTTCCATTGTGAACGCCGCGTAATTGACTGGGCTCCTTCGGGTGGGCGGGAGATCAGCGCGGAAGGCTTACTTACATTAAAACGCGCCCACTAATGGTGCTGCTGGCTGTATTTCTATATGCACCCATCGACCCGCAGATTATAAAGCCGCACGGGATCAATAAGAGGTACGCATACATAGATTGGGCGGCAAATCTCTCGGCCGTGCCTGCCCGACGCCTCCTTCTTTTACAACAAGATAAGGGGGCTCATTGTCGCCTCTGATCCAATCTCCTACTGGATTAAAAAACAGATCTGATTTACCCTTTTTTTTTTTACCCCTTTTCCGTATTTTGATCATGCAGTTTGAACTTTAACATGTTGTCGCCGTCTGGGTGAAATTTCAGCTCCCTGGTGTCTTTTTTCAATGCTTTCCCTTTGGTGTGAAATGCTTTTGATATAAATGTCAAAGGATTGGACAAGGGTTTGAAGAGCTACCGTATTTGATAGAATACCAGGCTCACCGAATTATACGGCACCGTCTCAGCAAACAGGTATATTTTGTGAATTTTCCATTTATGGTGATGTACCTGTTTATAAGGCACAAACCGGCAAATGAGTCAGACTTTATTCACCTTCAATTTTACATTCATACACAAGGTTCACCTGATTAAAAGATGCACTATGTAATATTAAAGCTTTTTAGGTGTGCCTTATAGTCCCAAAAAATACGGAAAATGAATTATATGGAACGTATTTGTTAAGAAGCAAAATCGAGGACTGTATATGTTGTAAATAATTGAGTTGTAGGTTTTAAGATTGGTTTTGGTCTCTAATGATGTTAAGTGCAAATGTAATGGGAAAAAAACCCACAAGTCATTTTGTTCTGTTTTTGTTGTTGTTGTTGTTTTTATGACGAATCTTTGATATTTTTAATCTTGGTCTTGTCTGGATCTCGTCCCTCAAGAGTCTTGGTCTTGTCTTGGTCTTGATATTTTCTAGTGTCGATAATGCCTCGGTTGTTGTGACTAGCGTAATTAGCATAACAGAGACTGCTAATTAGCATAGTAGCCACTTTCTAAAGTCACAGCCTGAAAACCAAACCGCCATCATTTGGTTTTTAGAAGACATCTTCCAACATGTAAGAAAAAAAAATCCCTATGTAGTCTTTCAAAAACTTAGCAAAAACATAATGGCTAGCTTGCTAACTCGCTTCGATTCTGCAATATGATTTCAGTGTGAAAACAGCGCATCTTTGCCATTAATGTGAGCAGCACAAAAGTCGTTTCATTAGTCACTCCCTAATGACCACATTAACTGTCTACTTTTAAATGAACGTACCTGTTAAAAAGCAAATTACGGCCGGCGTTCCGTCTCCCTTGAAAGCAATTTACCTTGCGCGGCCTCTGCTTTTCAACGGATACACAAACTCGAAGACAAGAAAGCAAAAATCATCATTAAAGTCATCGCCCTTGTATTGGAATTATGTTGTATAACTTCACACTTACGTGTAAAAAGGCATTATTGTGATTTTTTGTTTGTTTGTTTTTCCCATTTTATAACAGCTCCCATGTATCTTCCCGACATGTCTGCGAGTACTCTACTCATTTTGGATATAGAATATTTACAGTAAACTAGGGCCGGGCTGTCTCATTTGATTTATTCGTCATTTTAAAAAGCAAAGTTTTGATGGCTAAATTGTGGATTTTAAAGAATTGGAGCATTTAAAGGAGTAGTACGCTTATTTTGCCATTTTTTACAGTAAAAGTTAATATTTTATCGATAATTGACTCCTTTAGCTACGTTTTAGCCAAACACTTGAAAATAAATAAATAAATAAGACAAGACACGTGCTCAGAACTGAATGTCTGGAATTTGCATAAACCCATATATGTTATATGCTAGCATTGTCGGCAGATTTTCATTACCTTGAAATAGATGCATTTTAATTTTAAAAGACAAAATATTGCTTGAAACAAGCAGGGTTTGCATCTAACATGTTGATGGATTGAGAACAGGTGCTAAACAATATTTTAAAAAGTCTGTCTTAATTAATTGAAACAAGTTTTTAAGTATATATATGAATAAAACTTTAAAATAAATAAATAAATAAATAAAACTCAAATGTAAAATGTACTCATAGTCTCCTGGGAACCACTTTCATAATCACTTCTATTTTGCATCATTTTCTCCGACTAGAAGCTCACATGGGAACAACTACTGTCACTGTTAGAGAAGAACGCGCTCTTCCGAATTTAATTTGATGACTCACTTCTGGTTATATTTCACACAAAATCTTTGTTTGGGTCCGGGTGTGCTTCATCACTTCATTTCTATACGTCTATCACTTGATTTAGTAGAATAATTCGTTATTGTCATTGCAACACATACTATGTAATTTACTAGTTTTCTATTAGCATAGCGTCACCAAAATAGTAAACAGTTTTTCAGCAAGGAACCGCGCGGTTCACTACGTCTGTATATAAAACATGAAAGGGTAAAATTTCCATAATATCTCCCCTTTACATTATTCATATGTAGCTTGTACAGCTTTCTGCGAAAAAAAAAAAAAAAAAAAAAAAGTGGGCATTGTTTAGTCGACAGTGACGGAAGACATTTCCATAGTGCAAAGTCCCACCGGTTGTCCCTTGAAGCCTTTAAAGCCCAAGAATAATTGCGATGATTATTATAATCAATGATTTGCTTCAAAGCAAACACATCTGTATAAAGGAGACCTTTGCGCTGCTCAGAAGAATGATGGACGGACAACGTGAAGTGCCCCAAAGTGCCGACACGCTCGCTTTTTTTTTTTTTTTTTCCGAATACTGCATTTCTGTAGAAACAAGCATTTATTGGATCGGGCCAAAAAACACAACAAACGAATCTCGCGGGAGGTGAGAAGGCCATTGGTCATTTACGGCGACTCCACTTGGCATTTAGCGTCAATGTCCCGCCGTTATGGTTTATGGATCGTTAAATTAGAACAACGCACGGCGGGATGACACAAGTGTTGAAAGACACTTTTCGGTTAATCACACTGAAGCTGTGCCGGCCGTTTGGATTTTGGCCAAAGAATTGTTTTCTCTTAAAGGTTGACCGGTCTGGAATGACTGGAACGGATTGTTTTATTTCCGCGAATGGATCGCCACCAAAATACCGAATAAGTCAGCCGATGTCTCAGACGTGACAGAAGGAATTAGATTTGCTTTATGCAAATGGTCGCAAGCATGAAGCTGACAACGTGCGGTGAAATTTTGGGATTCGCAAATTCATTTGAACGTACTGTACTTGCAAATCAATAAGTTTTGAATAATACTTTCGAACGTATTAGTCAGCCGGTCGATAGATATATCTAGAAATTCCAATTTATTCCAATTTTTTACAAAAGAAATCTAGATGCCGCCCGGTTCTCCTGCTCTCCCGTCACGTGCGTGAGTTTCATGTGGGAGACGGGCACTCCTACAAGACAAGACTTTGGGGGAGAAGGGGTACGCTCTGGAATGGTTGCCAGACAAATGTCGATATTGCACATATTTAATCTGATTAAATATAATAAATTGAAATAAAATAAATATAATTTATTTATATAAACAATAACAAACAGGTAACACTTGAAATTCCAATTTATTCCAATTTTTTTACAATAGAAGTCTAGTTGCCGTCCTGTTCTCCTGCTCTCCCTTCACGTGCGTGAGTTTCATGTGGGAGACGGGCAATCCTACAAGACAAGAGATAAGTGATTTGCTCATTGGTCGATGGTCACGCCGGGAGCAAATCTCTACATTTCTTTAGTAAAAAATTTGGAATAAATTGGAATTTCAAGTGTTACCTGTATGTTATTGTTTATATAAATAAATTATATTTATTTTATTTCAATTTATTATTTTTAATCAGATTAAATATGTGCAATATCGACATTTGTCTGGCAACCATTCCAGAGCGTACCCCTTCTCCCCCAAAGTCTTGTCTTGTAGGAGTGCCCGTCTCCCACATGAAACTCACGCACGTGAAGGGAGAGCAGGAGAACAGGGCGGCAACTACATTTCTATTGTAAAAAAATTGGAATAAATTGTAATTTCAAGTGTTACCTGTTTGTTATTATTTATATAAATAAATTTTATTTATTTCATTTCAATTTATTCTTTTTAATCAGAATAAATATGTGCAATATCGACATTTGTCTGGCAACCATTCCAGAGCGTACCCCTTCCCCCCCAAAGTTTAAACCCCGGTTCCTCGCGACCTTCATGTCAGCAGGCCCAATCGAAAACGATCGGATGGAATGACAAGACGCTCCACGACCTCTGACCCGGTGGCATGTTTCAAAGACTCTCGGGATTGAGACCACCTGGGAGCGCAACTCGGTGACCCGACGTGATGAGGTTCAAATGGGTCAAAGGTCAAACTCGGGGAGCAACACATGGTGTCAACGTGCCGGCAGCCACGAAGGGCCTGCGCGGGCCACTCGCACCCCCAAATGAAGTGCTCCCAGCCGAAATGGCCTCTCAATCCACCCTATACGTGGCCTATTTATTTCTCATCGCGTCCTCCCGTCAGTCTTATCGCTGTTCTCCGAGCCAGGAGTGCTCTTGAACACGGCGAGGCCCAAGCAGCCCGAGATGGAACCCGAAAAGGGAATTGATTGCTTTTCTGTCAGGTGGCTTTTGTTATTTTCAAACACTACGTTCCAGCGGTTAATGATGTTTGGGTTAAATGATCTTGACCACTCGAGCGACTTCAGCGATATTTGTATGGAGGCGGAGCAAAATTTCCCCCCCAAAAAAGGGCCGGCTGAGTCTGAAATGTTAAACTTGTGGTCAAAGCCAATAAATGGGATGCCTTCAGGAGCCGCTAATTACTTGAGAGAGGTATTATCACTCCCTTTCACATGGCCTATTAAAGTCATGAATTTTCGCCGCTTTTCGGACGGCGGAAGCCGATTTGCGAAGTTGAAGGATTTGGTATCCGAGGCGTAACAGAGCCAGAAGGGAATAGTTGGAAAGTCAGGACCGGGGAGGCTTTAACGGTCGACACTCAATTTTCCTCATGCGAACACACACACAAAAAATGCTTTGTTTTCCGAACTCGCTCAGTGGGTAGCTGTGAATTTTGAGCACATTGGGTTATTAAAAAAAATGTTGGGTAGTTTTATTGTTTATTGTTAGTTGGGTTGTCCCAATTAAATCACCTAAAGGTGTGTGTGAAGTGACTAAACCATAAAATAACCTTGATAGTTTGGCGTTTTTGTGGGTTATTTGATTTATTCTATTCGACAAATTTGGGGGGTATTTATTTCATCCAAGTATGTGTCAAATGAATAACTGGTTGTGTTTTGATCGTTGGGTTTTGTTACATCAATAAAAACTAACCCACAAAAACACCAGTTTTTATAGTTTTATCGGAATGGAGTATTCGAAAAACACCAGTTTTTGCGGGTTATTCTATTCATTGGACTAACATTTTAGGGTTATTTGTTTCACCCAAAGGTTTTGTGAGAAATGACTCACCCATAAATGAACCTTGAAATTTGGGTTGTTTTGTGGGTTATTCTATTCGACACAACTTGTGTCAAACGTTTGTATGAAACATTCTTTGGGTTATTTAATTCAATTTTATGATTTGTCTTGTGTGTTATTCTATTAATTTTAAACACATTTTGGGTTATTTAATTCATACAAAAAGCTATTTCATATAAATAATCCATAAAACAAACTTGATAGTTGGGTTGTAACAACCTAAAAATGTGGCTTTTTTGTGGGTCATCCTATTCATTTGACAGAAATTTTAGGGTTATTCACTTCAATAAATAACCTATAAAAACTATAGAAACTTGATTCTTGAGGTGTTTTGCAACGACCCAAAAATTGGGCTGCTCTGTTTGTTATTAATTTATTTGCCCTTACTAATTGCGTGAAATTAATAACACATAAAACAACCTGAATAATTTGTTTGTTTTCGAGCAAATAACCTCCCAAATAGTGTTGTTATGTGGGTTACTGTATTCATTTGACCCAACCGTTTGGGTTATTCCTTTCATCCAAAAGGTTTGTGTAAAATGAACAACCCATGAAATTACCTTGATCGTTGTGTTGTTTTGTTGCTCCGTTTATTTTTGTGGTTAAATTCCTGACCCCAAAAGTCTGATCGTTTTGAACCAGATGGCCTATTTTTAAACTGAATTCTGTTATTTTTTTTTTAGGAACTGAAATATTGGGAGCCGGTTCTCCAATCGCACTTTTGATTCCCATTTTTCCTTCCTCACCCCTCGCTTTTCAAACGGGCGCAATCGCTTCCGACGGCTGCCGTTGAAACGCTTAATTTTGCTGATGCGCGGTATCATCCGTGCAAAAGAAGACAAAAATCACAGCCATTCATCTCCATGATGGAGAGGAAGAGTTATTAGTCGCGCTTGGGGGATCTGCGCTAATTGTGTAAGAAAAGCTAGCAGGCCGGCTTGTAAATCGCACTTATTTCACAGAAAGACGGTGAGTTCCTTGAGGTTAATTAGCATTCCAGTCAGCCCCATTACTTTTTATTTGTGCAAATCACAGCAAAAGCTTAATTAACTTTCACATTCCGCTCGGCCGTACACTACGGGGGAGGCGCTGACGCCGGGCGCCACTCGCGCCCGAGAAAACACTAATGATTCAATTAGCATCCGCAAAGATTCACGGGCTAACATACGTGGCGCTTCCAAGTGTTGTCGTAACCTTCGGGAACGGACGTCGCCCGGCGTCCGCCTCGTCCCGCCGCCCGTTCGGGGCGATGCCCTCCATTCGCCCACTTAATCACGTTTTAATTTAATCGCTTAACTTCGCCGTGCCCCCAATATGAAAGTTCCCTCTTTGCCCTCATTGGCATTCCGTTTCACTTTGAAGAGGGCGAGGACACAAAGTAAGGCGGCGGACAAACAATTCCGAGTATCCGTACCAATTTTGTCTTGGGGACGATATACTGATCCGTACTGCTATGTCTTATGTCCAAGTACCGTAATTCCCAAAATATAAAAAGCATGGGCGTGTCCTATAAATGGTAACAAAGAATTGATTCTTTTTATTAATTTGACGCCATTCGGGAAAGATTAGCTGAGTTTTGACGGACAGATGAGCATTATTATTTCATTCGTATTCTTACTTACGATAATTTCCGTGACAGAACGAGCTAGAGGGCGGACATCTGTTGCCTGCCGCAGCTAACGGCAGGGCATGAAGTTGTTACGCCATTATTTCCGATGAAAGAAGCGAGCAGACTGAACCAACGTCCGAGTCCGTCCTCGTTCACGTCAGAATTCTGACTTTAAACCGAGAATTCCGACTTTAAAGTCAAATTCTGGGAATAGAAAAAGAATTCTGCGATAAACCCTAAACCTCATCCGTATGTTTCCAATTAAAATGTAATCATAGTACAACATTTTGTTCATTTATTTGGTAGTTTCTGAACACTGAAAAAAAAATGCATTCATTTTGCTTTATAGCGTTCGTTTCTTAGTAAGAGCCATCGACTTACTTTAAAAATGCGTAAATATGATTTGTTACAAGGTCAGTCCAACATCGTCACATAAGTCTAAATATGATGGAGTCCATATGCAGATGCATATTCCCCAAAGTGTGCCTTTTTCGAACCGTCATTTGTTTTGACCTTTACGTGGACACATGGCGGCGCGCGCGCCAATGTGTGTGTGCGTCTTTACAGCCGGCGAGGGAAGCGTGTGTGAAGTGTCTATCGGAAAGTCTCTTCAAGCCCAAGGCGCAAGTGGCGGTGGCGCCCAGGGATTAAAATGCTAATAAAACAGGCAAGATGCATTTGCAGGTTTTTAAGCCTCATGAAATATGCATGACTCCCCGTCAGGCCGACGCAGAGGACGGCGCTCGCCGAATGCCACTGACACCATCGCCGACATTTTTTTTGTGTGTGTATGCGCGCTGTAGATAAATGTCATTTTAACCTCTGGCGCTATCGATCCATCTAAGCACCGACCTCATTTCTGATCTAACTCCTGAACAACCTAGCTAGTTTAAGACCTACGGTTCCATCGACCTATTGTACCTTCTGTATTCAATTCGAGGTTTTTATCGTCTCAGATTTGACTCAGACTTTGTGGTTTTTAACTCAGACTCTTGAACCCTAAAACTTTAAAAAGTAACCTGCAGTATTCTGTTGGAAGGAAATCGAAGACACAAATGGTACCACGTTTAACTTTTGTGGTTGTAAAAATCGTAGTTCACGGTCTTAGGGTCTACTCAAGTTCTGGAGTAGGACTCTGATCTTTTGGACTTGACTTGAATTCAGAGTTTTTTGACTCTCAACCGATTCAGTTTTCTGGTGTTTCAAACTAGACTCCCGACAATCTGGCATTTGGACTTGATTCTCACTCTCGATATTTTTATTGACTTTATTGAAAACAATGTAAACAAAAAACATATTAATGGTTATTTAGTCACGGGAAAACTCGGAAAACGAGTTCGGAAAACGGTCGGAAAGTTGAGATCCGATGTGACGACCTGCTAATTAGCATCCGCTTTGATGCGAAATGGTGCGCTAAATACAATAGGCGGTCCTTGACTGTCCAAGCTTTCTTAATTGGTTTAGTACAACAAAGACCCGACTAGCACGCCCCACACTCAGCGCCACTTTTCAAACAACGGCAAAGTCACAAAGCAGCCAGGAATCCAACTTTTCTCTCAGGCGATCCGCTTCAAATTCTCTTTGACGCTTCCCAGCGACTCTCCTCCCTTTTACATCGCCTCGCTTCTATCTCGCGCTTCCTCTTGTTTACCGTTCCCGCGTTTGTTATCCCGCCCGCACTTTCTTCTCGCTCCATCCCGTCTTTACCTTTGCGGCGGATTCAAACGGAGGAGCTACAAATCGTATCAAAGCCAAGAGCTTAGCACAAGCGCTGGCTTGTTTTGCTTGTGTGTTTTGTATACATAATCTTTTATTTCCAACCTCTTTTTATTTTACATTAATTTGGTTTTCAAACACAAATAAGACGGACTTTTTTGATACATTTATTGAAAATGGCTTCTTGGGGTCGGTTTTACGTTCACTTTTAGAGCGCCGCTTATCTGTAATTATCATAAAAACTTCTTTTTTTAAAAAATATGGTGTGTTGTCCAAGAAAAGCGACAAAACATTTGTGGTAATTTGCACATCTCAGATGGTCCTAAAGATAGATTTTGTGCCCATGGCACTCTGGAAAAACGTGAAAAAACTTTGACAACCCGAGTTTTAGATCATCATTCTGATTCGATCATTTTTTTCTTTCCCCGCTGCCTCTTTTGTTTGACAGGAATGGGTGACAGCCACCGACCTCTTGGTCTCGCTGGACAGGCTCAACACCTTCGGCGACGAGGTCTTCAAGGACGCCAAAGTGTTGCGCTCGTACTTCTACGCCATCTCCGATTTCTCCGTGGGCGGCAGGTAACTGACGCCTGAAAATGTGCAAGTGTGAGGACAAGTCAACTGTCCTTATTTTTCTGTCTTTTTTTGGTGGATTAGTTCAAACAAAAGCACAACGTTTAAATACATGGTCAGATTCTGAAAGTAAAAAGAAAAGTAAGCAAAAACGCCTTTGATTCCGAGACCAGACCCTCAAAAAGTGGTCTTGAGATCAGTCGAGAACTACAACACTGTGGCGGGGCTGCTGTTTTGGTTAGCGAGTCCAAATGAGCTGGGTAAATAGTTAGCTAACAGGTCAAGTCTCTGCCTGCGCACGCTAGCTGCTGCAGCTTTGGCTAGTAACCGAGTTCTTATGCGCCTAGCATACTTTTAGTCCACTGGGAAAAACTCAGCACGTAGCGGGACTTAAAACCGCAGTTGTTTAGCACTCTCGGTGAGGAGAGAGTAGCAGGCGGCGCATCTCCCGGCGCAGGTAGCGCAGTTAAGTATTTGCCACCAAGCCTTCAGCCGCTTTCTCAAATTGATCTGACACCTGTCACGGCCGCTCAGGCTCAGCGGCGCGGCCGTGACAGATCGGCCCGGCAACGTCTCGACACCTGAGGGAGGAGACCCGCATGACAACGTGTTAGTCAGGCGACACATGCTGCTTGGGCGACACCCTCATAACCGCCGCGCGCCCGGGCCGGCACCGTGACATTTTCATAAAAGCCAGGCGTCTTGCACGCACGCGGCGAGAATTACAAGCCAAACGGCCTTTCTGTTGACATTTGATGAGTGTTGCAGACACTTTGAAATGAATTCCGCCGTCCTCGTTTGAGTGACGGCTCCAATAAGCGAAGCCCCGGGCCCAATGCGGTTCGGTGATATGACGCGCGGAATCGGTTTAGAGACCAGTCGCTTGACGTCGCCAGGAAATGGTGGACGCTACCCGCAGGACTTTGTTGACACCTCTGCACATGCAAAACAGCGAGGGAGAGTTCCGTGGAGGTTCTACAGGACGGGTTGTGGTCTGGTATTCTGCTTGTTTAATTCAATTAAGTGCTTCTGCAAAAATATTTTGCGCCCCACCACTCACAGAATTGACTATAAATGAGATCCTTAACTGTGAAAATTGTATAAATATACCTAAAATTGTGTCATTAACATTAAGAATTGTAAAAAATAGCCATGTAAATCAACTTCCAGCAAATGTTCACTTTTTACAGTGTTTATACAGGTTACAGCTTATCCTGAATCTGAAAAAAAATGCTTTAAGTTCATCTCACTGCCTGAAATTGAAAAAAAAAGTCAAATTTGTATTCAAACTAGGAAAAGTTTGATCAACTGGACCATATGATGCTGAAAAACAAAATTAAATTAATAAATACTATCTTAAGCATTTTAAACTGAAGAAAACGATGTAAAACATTGTGCTGAATATTTCTTGGAAAGCTCATTCATTATTAATTTGATTTATGAAAAAACAATGTTGTAGACAGCAACTGAAAAAGTTTAAAACACCCGCACAGATTTTTACAACATCTGGTTTCATTGATGCCCTAACCCCACCCCCTTTGCAAAAACAATTATTATATTCAAAGTCCATTCATTAATTCAGTCATTTTCGGATGCATACGTCTGATTTTGTGAAAACACGTCGCAAATAAACATACTTTTTTCAATCACTTGGTTAGATAATTGTTACATCTTTGCCATCCTCAGATGCAAGTGCAACGGTCACGCCAGCGAGTGCCTGTGGGCGGAGCTTGGCAGCGATGGCGGAGACGGACGCCTGATCTGCGCCTGCCAGCATCACACGGCTGGAGACGACTGCCAGAGATGTCAGCCCTTCTACCAGGACAGACCCTGGGCCAGGGCCACTGGCGAATCAGCTAATGAGTGCTTGCGTAAGTGGCTTCTGCTATGAAACACACATCGAAAAAAAAACAAAAAAAAACATTGGAGTCTAAAAACAGAACTCAGTCCAAAAGTTTATAATGTGGTCGTTTGTCATTTCTCAGCACTTCTCTACAGAGCTGTAGTTTCCAAAATTTTACCTAGCTAAAGATTACCTAGCTAACTAGTTACCTAACTAGTTTGTCACCTGTCTACTGACTAGTTAGCTAACTGAAAATGCTTCGCAAAACTTGAGAAACAATTTGAAAAATAGACTTAAGAATTGACTCAAGAACAAGACTCGGATCGAAATGTAAACAGCTGACCCGATTTCTCCAAAATGTTGCTTAAATATTTAGCAAGCAAGCCTACCAACTCACTATCTCATGAGAAATGCTGTACAAAACTACTGAAATAATTTCTAGCTGATGCTAGGTAGTTTCTTAAAAATTTAGATAAGCTAGCTAGCTACATAGCTAGCTACCAAGAAATGCTTTGCAAAACTAAAAATGATTCATAAACGTTAGTTAGTTCCCACCTACACATTGAGGTTTGAGGCTAAATAAATAGCTTGCTAACAAGAAATGCTTCGCAAATCTAAAAGTGAGTTGCTAAACAGTTAGTTAGTTAGTTAGTTAGTTAGTTAGTTAGTTGCCACCTACACATTGAGGTTTGAGGCTGAATAAATAGCTTGCTAAAAAGAAATGCTTTGCAAAACTAAAAGTGAGTTGCTAAACAGTTAGTTAGTTAGTTAGTTAGTTAGTTAGTTAGTTAGTTAGTTAGTTAGTTAGTTAGTTAATTAATTGCCACCTACACATTTAGGTTTTAGGCTAAATAAATAGCTTGCTAACAAGAAATGCTTCGCAAAACTAAAAATGAGTTGCTAAACAGTTAGTTAGTTAGTTAGTTAGTCAGTTAGTCAGTTAGTTAGTTAGTTAGTTAGTTAGTTAATTGCCACCTACACATTGAGGTTTTAGGCTAAATAAATAGCTTGCTAACAAGAAATGCTTCGCAAAACTAGAAATGAGTTGCTAAACAGTTAGTTAGTTAGAAAAAACAATTACTGCAAAGTATTGTTTACATAGGTAGCAAAGATTTACTAGCAACCGCATCTATACTCACAAAAATGTTTGTTTATTAATCAGTAGTAGTTTTTGTCCCCAAAAAAGTTAAGACTTTGTCACTCGTACCTTTGAGTCACAATTTAAAAATATCGCTTCTAAGACCGTAGCGCGCGTGCCCACCTTCAAGGATGACATGAATTAAAAACTAAAGAAATACGGGCTGCTGTCGTACATTCTATAAATATGCGGGAATTCTGGAACACACTGTACCTTTTGAAGCGGCATCTGTGTTTTTTGTGTCGAGGCGCACATTTGATGTAGCTTTGCACATCTGTTTGCCAGAAGCATCGGCGGCGTGTGTGAACCGGAGTGTTTATCAGTCTTGGCTCATCACGCTTTGACGGAAGGCTGTCAGGGAGAACTCGGAATTGGCTCGCTTTGGGGGAAATAACAACATAAAGCCTACAAGTCCCCCCCCCCATTGAAGTCGATTTTGCAGCGCGCGCTTGTTTTTAATTACTCCTACTCTTAATTCCGAGCAGCAGGCGCTTTAAATAAAATAGCGACTTAATCAGCGCTGTCTAATACTAAATAAATAAATCATAGAAGAGACACAGAATGTGAAGACTGTTCTGTGTGTAAAAACCATGTTTTTTCGGTTTTTGCTCCACAAGTCTTTGTAATTGTGCTTTAGCCTCCATAATGCTCTTCCGCTACAGGGGACTTTGTTTATTTACTCCTAATTATGAGCAGCAGAAATAATAAGAAACTCGAGAGCCATATCTTTTAATTCCGCAACATTAAGTTGAGCTCGTTTATTACAATAAAAATGGAATGGCTTAAAGTTCCCGGTGAGGAAACATATTGTTAAGGCTAACTAACTAACTAGCGTTTATCAAACGTTTTTTTGTTTGCAAAGCTTTTCTTGTTAGCGCGCTAGCTACGCAAAAAATTTGCAGTAATTGTTTTTTTTTTTGTTTGTTTTTTTGCAGTCTAGGTAACTAACTAACTAACATTCTTCGTAAAGAGGTTCTATGGTTTTGTAAAGCATTTCTAGCTAGCTACTTCATTGGATAGCTAGCTAGCGTAATATTTATGTAACAGAGAAATCAAGTCTGGTGTTTATGCAAAACCAAGATATTTGTAATATTTTGGTGTACTGATTTGTATTATTTTTTTTTTTTACTTTCCTTCGAAAGCTGTTCGATAACCAACTAAATGTCAGGAAAACTCAATACTCCATGATTTACAGCCAACCTCAAACATCAATCTAGATCGCGCAGAGATCCAGCCATGCACTGGAACTAACTAACTAGTTAGTTACCTAACTTGCCAACTAACTTACGAGCTAGTTTGTTAGCTAGCTTTACAATGAAACGTGAAAACGTTTTGTTCACTGAGAACAACAAGGCTAATTTAAACAAAAACAAGTGTAATAAGGTTCAAGCTCTGTTATAACTAGCTGCCTAACTAGTGGTTGGTTATTTAGCTAGCTAGCTAGCTACCTTACTACTTGCAATTAATCAGTAATGCACATGTCAAGAGGCTGCTAAAGAACACCACTCACACTTTGCTAATGCCCACCAGAACCATACCTCCTGCAGGGTCGCGTTTTGCAAATTAAAGAGTGCTCAGAAGCGGCCGATGGGGCTTTGATGTGATGTGCTGATAGCCTCCAAGGAGACATTTGCGCACAGACATTTAAAGTGCAATGGCAATGTGGCCGATGCCGGAAGTATATGTATACCTCGACACCCCCACGTGCAGTGACTTTCACATGTATGCTGATTGATTAGCAGTTGAAACCCTACCTCAGACTTGAAGCCATTGCTGAACTCATGGGTGACTTGAGTCACAGTTTTCCACACTTTGACTTAGACTTGTCTACTAAAGACTCCTGCCTTGACTCTGGCCCTTCTTTCACTCGTTAGCATTACTAGTCTCTATTGTGTGACTTTTGAGGGTCTTTTCTCACTTTTATCCTTCCAAGACTTGCAACTTGACTCAGACTCTTCCACTAAAGACTCGTGCCTTGACTCTGACCCTTATTTCACTCGTGAGCATTACTAGTCTCTATGGTGTGGCTTTTGAGGGTCTTTTATCACTTTTATCTTTCCAAGACTTGCAACTTGACTCATACTCTTCCACTAAAGACTCGTTGCTTTGACTCTGACTCTTCATCTTTCACTCAGGAGCATTACAAGGCTCTGCAGTGTGACGTCAACTCATGCAAGACTCGAATCAATATTTTCCAGATCTTGCAATCCGACTTAGACTCACCCACTAAAGACTTCAAACATTATAAGTCACAGTGGTGTGGTTTTCACTTTTTTTCTCTACCGTCAAGCCTTGGTAGAGTAGTCAAAATATTTCATGAGGTATTTACTATTTTATAATGTTACAAAAGTTGACGTAAAACGTACTGCCCCAAGTATCGCGAATATAGATGTCAATAATCCATTTTTACGAGGCTGGCAGTGAATGTCAAATCGTAGACCGGGGTAAGCGTATGGCTAATACTAGCACAACAGAGGGAGAGAGAGAAAGATGGAGTCATAATAAAATGGGCAATTTCACCTAAATCCCCCCTCAGGGTGGCTGGGCAAAAACTAGAAAGGGATTTTCTGCTCGGAGCGACGACGCTGCCTTATCAGCTGACTAATTTGCTCTTGTATCAACACAAATTACGCTATCTCAGATTCCCTCCCCGACGGCCGACCGACTCCTCGTTAGGCCCGTGTGAAATGAGATTAGCAACCGGCTTGGAAATGATCATCCGATCCCAACGCCCCATCTCACCGTACAGTACATATCCCTTCAGCCGGGTGACCACTTATGTTTTTTTTTTGTTTTTTCTTTCGACCTCCTTCAGGGTGCAACTGCAGCGGTCGCTCGGATCGATGTGTTTTCGACGTGGAGCAGTACCGCAGCACGGGCAGCGGGGGGCGCTGCCTGGAGTGCCGGGACAACACGGACGGCGCTCACTGCGAGCGCTGCCGGGAGAACCACTACAGGGGGTCGCCGGACGAGCCCTGCCTGCCGTGCAACTGCAACGCCTACGGTAAATTATTTCCCCCGTTTCGCACTGACCGAAACCCAAAAATCCAAAGGAAATAAAACGTTATTGACGCAAACATCGAAATAATCAACAAAACCAGGCAGTTTCATCCGGCGAAACTCACTGGTTAGCTTAATGCTAACGTAAGATGCTAGTAGAAACATTAAAAGGCTCAAAAACCTCATACAAAACCATAATCTTCGCTCAAAACCTAAAATGTTGTTTTGATACCTCCATTTAAGAACATCAACCAAGGTCAAAACCCTATTTTGAAACCGTAACCCTCATTTGAAGCCTCCTTTTATGAAATTTGAGTATGTTTTGCGAAATGTCCCTCCACCAAAGTGAAGGCTCGCTACGATGGCAATTTTGCGGCACGCTTGGTCAACGGCGCGAGACGATTGTCCCGTCTATCGATCGGCGACGATAAGAGACTCCATCCGCCGGGCCGCCGGCCGCAATGCCCCAGTCGCTCTTTTCTCTCCATTAACCCGAGCGGGCGGCGTGTCCACATAATTTCCCGCTCGCCCGGCCGCCTCTTTCCCTAACACAAATCCAATAGCAGGTGTTCTGTTATTCCCGGAATTGATTAAGCGGGCATCGATCCCTCATAGCCGTAACCCTTATGGCTGGCCCTTTTCTCTTTTTTACGTCTTCCTGACGGAACCGCCGCCGGCCCGCCAGGCTCCGCCGCTCTGCAATGTGACCACGAGGGACGGTGCGCCTGTGCCGGCCCGGGCGTGACGGGGGACAAGTGCGACGCGTGTCGCCCGGGATTCCACTCGCTCGGCCCCGGTGGCTGCAGGTGAGCAGCAACCATTCCCGATACATATATATATATATATATGTATATATATATATATATATATCATTATCATTATCATTTTAATTTTCTTTTACAATGATGCTTTTTCTTTCACTAGTGTGCCAACAACGTGGCCCTCTTGTGTACATAACCGATTTTTACGTTGCTAAGAGAAACGGCTTTGACCTTGAGTCAAGACAACATTTTCTTTCACAAAAGTCTACTTCCGAAACAAAGAAGGGATTTTTGTTTGTTGACGATTCCCAAACAAGCGGCATATTTATGTGTTTTACATTAAGGGAAAGCCAGCATTATCACCTGCAGCACGTTTGCATAAGAGCATTAGTTAGAGGATCACATTAGCATATTTTTAGCCGCAAATCCCTACGCTGTGGCTGACTGTGTACTAATATATATATATATATATATATATATATATATATATATATATATATATATATATATATATATATATATATATATATATATATATATATATATATATATATATACTATATTTACTGCCTCAGCGCCTTCTCACTCACCCGCCCGCCGCACCGCGCTTGCTAGCTCCTGGCCGTGCACGTGCGCATGCATAGATGACCTCCAACCAAACCTGCTCGTTGCCATAGCGACCGCATCCATCAGCTAAACTTTGCAGGAGAGGCCAATTCGCAGGAGAAAAATATGATCCTTCTGGAACTTTTCAGGTTAGGCGGCAGTGGAATTTTGGGAGGCGGGTCTAATTGTGACGGACTAGCAAATTCGATGTCGCTAAGGAAAACTTTTGATTGAAGTCAATATGGAAGATTTGGTGTGTCTTGAGTTTTTTGTTCGTCTACAGTAAGAACTCTTAATAGACATACACCACCAATTTTTATACTTCAAACGTCATCGCCTTTTGTGGATGAATTTTCTAAAGATTTATCACAAATTGACAGTTTAGGGAAAGTCAAAAGTTTTCCCTGCTAAACTGTTGCTAATGAGCAACATGACTCTCAATTTTTATGTTTTTTATTTTTTACGGGGGCCGAATTAAAAAATGCCTGCTATTTGCTCACGTCAATACAAAATGGCCGACTTTTTTTTCTTCTTGACAGTTTTTTGAGCATTTACTTGTGGACATGCTTACCAAATTTGCTGCTGTGGTGTAAAACTGTTTCAAGGAGCTGAATTTTTAAAAAAAGTCTCCTTTTAAATGTATAAATATCTCTATTTTTAAATGTATATTGAAATCTTTAAATATATCTCTAATATATATATATATATATATATATATATATATATATATATATATATATATATATATATATATATATATATATAATTATGTGTGTGTGTATATGTATGTATAAAATAATAACTTTTTTAAATATATCTTTGAATATATCTATATATTTTTAAACTATATCTAAATATATATTGGAGCACAAATCCCCCCTTCCCGTTTTAACAGTCATTTATAGTACATCCTCTGCATAATTAATACGTCTTTTTATTATCCCGTTTTTTTCTACATGGTTGATAATGATGCATGCATGCAAGAGCCATGTTTTTTTTTTTTCTCTCTCTCTCGTTGATATTCAAGATGTGTACATTGCGGCGCTCCCTGACCCGCTCCACCTGCTGGGCGGAATGTTAATGCTCCTGGTGTTGATTGTGTGCCCGGTCGGCCACATCATTAGGAACACCTCTACGTTGTAATTGGCTTCATTGGTTGACTATCTTTCATTCGTTATTGTTATTAGCATTTTTATTACATTTAGCCTAAATCGCTAGCAAATTACAATTTTTTTTTTCACTTGAAAACAAATCACGACAAAATGTGGGTTTTAGTGGTTATTTATTGTTTATTTGATGCTTTATTTCCTCCAATCCTATGCGGGAAATGCACGCCGAAGCGAGAAAAGCGACGCATCACAGGTTTGCTTACCTTGTGTCCATTTATTGCACAGATTAGATTTAGTGAGAACGCAGACGTCCCGAGCGCGCACAAAACACACGAGCGCGCGCGCGCGCGCGGCGCCTTCCATCATAGATGCTGGAAAATCAGGCGGCGGAGCAGCAGTGTGAATTATTCAGCCCACTGGAGCAGAAACAAGGGGAGACGCTTTTGCTGGGAGATAATTAAATTATTTGCAATAGCGCCTCTCATTAAAATTAGATTTGCCGTTCCAAACAAAAGCAATCAATCGCAAAAGAGCGTCAAGCACTTTTTTCTCCTCCGTTCTTTCTTCTCTTTGGGCGACTGAATCGCTTGCTTTGTTGCAGGCCGTGCCAGTGCGCCCCCGGTGGCAGCGTGGGGGACTGCTCGGCGCTGGACGGCACCTGTCGCTGCAAGGCCAACGTGGAAGGGGGGGACTGCGGCAGGTGAGGCTAAGCGGTGATTGGCCCTCCAGTCACGTGTCTTTCTCTCATTCGTTGCCATCCACTAAGCTAAAATAAAAACATAGGCTTTATTTCGTTCACCGCCATTTAACGTTCTGTAGAAAAAGCCAACTGCATATGCATATTTTGGAAGTCGGTGATAGAAACATTACAGTTTACTTTTCAAATCAAAAGCAAATTAATTGGAACATGAAGCAACTTGAGTATTTTTTTGTACCTTGTTGTTTTTCAAATCAAGGTTAAAAAAAAAATGTATGGGTATGTAATGGGTTGGGTTCACCAAAAACACCAAAAAAAGCCTAGCGTGTTAATTAAAAAAAAAAATACAAATTGACTGTCTTGATTTTTCTATAAACAAAAACACAATACCAAAACGCATTTACAAGCGCAAGAATTAATGACCAAAACTATTAAAAGAACCCATATTGTAAAAAAAAGACAAAAAAAACCTGTTTCACAGGGCGGTATTTCATTACCTTATTTTTTCCCATATTTTTACGTTTTTTGTTTGTTACTATAACTTTTAAGTACTTATTCATTTACTTTTTTTCTTTTTTTTCCCCAAATGCCTGGAACTACATGAATTAAATACTGAAGTAAAAAAAATGACTTTAGGTATGTCATTACCCTATTCAATCCCAAAGACGTATTTTTACGTTTTTGTTTTGTTTTTTAAGCCCAGGAATCCCTGTTTCTTCATAATTTAATAAGTTTTTTAAAAAGTTTGGATCTAAAAATCGCCAGCACTAAATGAATTCAATATTGAAGTCATAAATGACCAATTGATTAGGTAATACAGTAATTGAAAAATACTTGATAGATCGATTACCAGCCGTTGTTAGATGTTTCATCTTAAAATATATGTCAAAATTATTCATGCAACAAAACATGTATAAGCACCGGGGATTGAATGTTTGAAAAAATAAACGCTGGCTCCAAATCGCCGATATTCCGCCTGAGCTCACAAGCCTGGCTTAGTTGGCCTTGTCCCTCACACATGGACGGCTTGGGTTTACTCCCCGTAGGTCCAAGTTCCTCGCAGCTGCGCTCCACTCGGAACCCAAGCCAGATTTGTTTTTTAAAAAAAAATAAAATATTTGTCTGTGCGCGCGCAGATGCAAGCCGGGCTTCTTCAACCTGCAAGAAATCAACGGGGCCGGCTGCCAGCCGTGTTTCTGTTGGGGCCACTCGCCGGCGTGCTCCTCGTCCGCCCGATTCGCGGCCGTCAACATCACTTCGGATTTCATGGAAGGTGAACTATCCGCCGGCCGCCAGTTTGTCCCTTGACTCGGCGATGCCTAGCGTAGCGACGCGGGCTTGTTTGGACTCGATTCCAACGGCGAGGACAAACGGGAAGTCGTTTGTTTTCATTGGGTTCAGTCGGCCTCGTGACAAAAGAGAAACAAATTCCTCGACGTGTTGATCTTGATACTTAAGAGATGCAAAATGATGCAGGATTTGTCGTTGCTTTTGTTGTAAAATTATTAGTAACGTACCACAGAGTGTAAGAGCTGGTGAAGAATTCAAAATGTTGGCAGAATGCTGAATTTTTTTCTCCGAATTTTGTCTCGATTCTCACTTTGAAGGCAGAATTTTTACCGTGAAATCGGAATTCTGACTTTTCAGAATTTTGACTCAATTCTACAAATGTGTTAGCGCCAATGAAGAAAGCAAAAGAATGTCAGGATTCTCACTTTTATCTCAGAATTCAGTCTTTGTTTATAAGAATTCTTGACTGTTTTTCGTAGAATTTTGACTTTAGTCTGAATTCTAACTTTAAAGGTAGAATTATCACTGTAAAATCAGAATTCTGACTTTATTCTCAGAGTTTTGACTCATAATTCTCTCTACGAGGATTAGCCAGTGACGAACAAAGTAATTTGCCAGAATTCTCACTCTGTTCTTTCTCAACTTTTTTTTCCTCAGAATTTTGACAAAATTTTACAGATTTCGAGCGACGAAGCAAAAACAAATGTTTTACTGGACTCAACTTTTATCTCGGAATTTGTTCTCAGAATTTTCTAGCCAGAATTTTGACTTTATTCTCAATCCGACGATCATCTGACGTAGTCAGAATTCTGACTTCACCGACACTGGAAATCCAAACCACATTTACTCGGCAACCGTGTGAGAAAACTGTGGAGGATTTTTCACAGAACTATGAACTAAAGAATCCAGATCTAACATCCATCCCTAGCGCCTGATCTTTTCCGTTCCATCGGTTCTTCCCGAACGTCCAGATCAGGACGGCTGGCTGGGCGAGTTCTCCGGGGGTCGACTGGAGCCCCTGCTGTGGAAGGAGGGCGAAGTCTATTTGCTGCCTCTCTCCGAGGACGACCCAGGCTTCTACAGAGCCCCGGGTGAGTGGCGCGGCGAAACGGCGGCATCCTCGCTTCGGGATTCATACGCTTGCCGTCTTATTTTTAGATAATAAACCCCCTCCCGCCGTGGTAAATATGTCATTTAGACGGCTTTCGGCGAAGCGTCGCGGTTCCCGTTGCTCCCGAGATTAATTGTAGTATTTGGCAACGGGTCCGAGTGCGGACGTTCCGTCGGAGCGCCCCGCCCGTCCCGCAATCCTTTATCGGAACCATTAGAAGATAAGGGAATAAGCCGGCCTCCGCCGCAGGATTTAGGGCTCATTTCTATCGGGCGCCCCAGCAGCCCGGGCCTGATGGAATTGACCGCGTTGGAGAGGCAACAAAGTGGAAATGGGCCGGCCTGCCAAGTCGCTTTCCTCGCCGCCAAACCCGCCAGGACGCTCCGGCGGGGCCCCGCCGCCCACCGCCAGAAGCAAAACACTCACAAGCCCATTAAACGATGACTCCTCCAGGGTTTTTTTTTTTTTTTTTTGCCTAAATTGCGGCAACGCGGCAAGCGTCGTGGAACCGCCGATAAGCGCCGCTTGCCGTCCTCGTAAAGTTGAATTATACCACTTTTGTGTTACTTTTGGAAATGAAATCCCTTAATAGGATGTAGAATACATAATTGTACCTTAGTATGTTCTTTTTAAAGTGGAAATAAAACGTATATTTGCCGGAAAAAAATACGCCCATAGGCACAATTAGGAGGTCGTAATTATTGTTATAATTTAACTCAACTAGAGCCTGAATGATACCAATTTTGTGTTGTTTTTGGAAATGTAATCCCTTAAAAGGATGTATAATACATACATGTAACATCGTATGTTCTTTTTAATGGGGAAATAAAACGTAATTTTGCAGAAAAAAAATACGCTCTTAGGCACAATTTGGAGGTGGTAATTATTGTTATAATTTAACTCAACTAGAGCTGAATTATACCAATTTTGTGTTATTTTAGTAATGAAATCCAATAATAGCATGCATAATACATAATAGTACCTTAGTATGTTCTTTTTAAAGTGGAAATAAAACATATTTTTGCAGAAAAAAAATACGCTCTTAGGCACAATTTGGAGATCGTAATTATTGTTATAATTTAATTCAACTAGAGCTGCGCGGTGAACTCAAAATGTATGACGTTCCGTTTCCAACGTAACGCGCGTCGATGTTTTCGTAATATTTCGGAATATTTCAATATTAACAGTGAGTGTATTCGGTCAACACATTCCAGCTATCAATGTCCTCTTGATTTTCGTCGTTCTTTTTTTTCACGCAAGTGACGTCACGGATCCGCTTATGGAACAAAAACGGCTAACGAAGTCGAAGAGTACGAAATTATGTGCGATAAAAGGGCAAAACCCAAAATCTGCCCACTATATCACGTTATGTGTCGCAAGACTATGTTCAGTTTCCAATATATCGCGTATCGGTTTTGACAAGACCAATTTTCGGACTATTTCGTAATATATCATTATCATAAAGTATCCGATAAACAAATTATAACTATAAATTTCTTCTTGATTTTCTACGTCTTTTTTTGGTCACAGATCTAGCGCGTTCCACTGATGGTTTAGTAGCGAAAATGGCTAACCAAGGCAAAGTCCAGGAGTACGAATTTGCCCCTTTTCGGAATATATATCGATACGCTTTGTAGTATTTGATAAAGAAATTATAAATTTCTTCGTCTTCTTCCAAGATGAAGTTGAGCAGTACGAAGTATACGCAATATATCGCGATTCGAAATTTGCCTTTGCCGTATCGGAATATAGCGCGATAAGCGATACGAACCCTATTATTGCTAAAGACATCACAAGTTAAAATCTCTTGAGGAATTTCAACGCTAGAGGTCACTATTTTTTTGGTTTTATTAATATCAGGAGAAGTCAAACGTAATCCCTGGACAGTTACCACCTTGGGCAGTTGAGAGCGACGACTCGAGCGTTTCCGTGCTCCCGCCGTGCGAAAGCGAAGACGGTCGAGTTGACGCGGGCGTGATGGGACGCGTCCCTCCTGATCCCGAACATCTGCTCGATCCTTGACGCGGGCGGAGCGGAGGTCCCCCGCGGCGCCTACGCCAGACTGACCGGCGGAGAGCAGCTGGCGAGGTCTCGCAACAAGCGCGTTTTCGTCGGCGAGTCGCGGGGTCATCTCGCTCGGGTCCTCGCGGCAATCTGCCGAGGAAAGAAAAGTGGCGCGGAGGGTAGCGTTTGAAGAAAAATCTCTGGCGAAAAGTAAGACGAGGAGCGCATACGCGGTCAAAGGAGGTTTCGTGTTTGGAGAGAGGTGTTTATTTTTTCATGCGGGTCGTACCAACACGCTGTCATCTATCGCTTCGAGAAACAGGAAGTGCTTCTATCGCCAGACATCCACGCCACACTTGAAAACGTCTATTCATGGTGTATTTGTGTCTGTGTATTTGAGGGAGGCCTTTATTCCAAGCGATTATTTGGAATGAGGTATCGTTTTTTTGAGGCGGTATTTATTTGGGGAGAGGTGTTCATTGATTCTAGTGACATTGAACGGGGGTGTCTATTTCATAAATGACTTAAATTCCATCAGCAAAAATGGACAGGTGTGTATTTGGGGAAAGGCGTCGAAAACGGAGTCGGATAGATATGTATTCGAGGAGAGGTGTTTATTTATTCAAATAGATAAGTATTTCGTGGAATTGGTTCGTATTTTTCCCCCAACGAACTCAAACAATGAGGTATCAAATTAAATAGAGGCATTTATTTCGTCAAGTGAATCACAGAACTGTGTATTTGGGGAGAGGTCTTCATTTTTTTCAAATGAAAAACAGAAAAGTGGGTGTATTTTGAGAGGGGCGTTTTATTTTTCCAAGTAGACAACGGATATGTATGTTTATTTGAGAGAAGGTGCTTGTTTATTAAAATGGAAGACGGGTAATTAGTGGAGTTTTTTTTCCAACGGATAACAACCAAAACGGTATCTAACTGAGGTGAGGTATTTATTTTGTCAAATGAACAGTGAAAACATTTGAGGAAAAGCTCATTTTTGGTCAGGCATAGTTAGAAAACAGACAATTATTTGTTCGAGCGGACCTTCGATTAAAGGAAGTGTTTCTTTGAGGGGAGGTATTTATTCATTGCAGCAGACATCGAAGGAAAAAAAAGCTGCCCAAATTTCTTGATTGTTTAAATATTAAAGTGAACCACAAATATTTTTTCCATTATTGTCGATGTTGTCTAGCGACAAAAAAACCAACAGTTGTTTATTTGAGGTGAGGCGTGCAGAATTCTGCTGGAACATGTTCATGTGATATCACTCGCATGATTTGCAGTGTTTACTTCCCGCCCTCCCACATGCAGAGTGAAGGTCTCATCATCATCGGTGCTATCACAGGAACAAAAAGCAAACGCTGATGAAATAACAAGAGCCGGGAAAAAGAGAAGACGGCGAAGGACACCCGCTTCATTCAACAACTCCGACGATGCGAAAAAAACGAGTCGCCATGACGACCCTTCACCCGACTGCCTGACGTTCGCGGCGCCACTTAAGAAAATTCGATGGCCTTTTTCAATGAACGGTTATGGTATTTTGTACTTCTGATCTGCGTCAGATTTATCGCTTCTTTTTCACCGTTTTTTAACCGACGTACAAAAAAAAAAAAAAAAATGCTCCCTACGTTTTACATCAGATTTTTAATCACCAAAGAAGGATCAAGTCTTCAGAGATGGTACTAGACCCAGGAGATTGGTATGGTACCATCCTTAGAGAAGATTCTAGTTTGTATGGTATAGTCTTGTCTTCAGAGATGGTACTAGACCCGGGAGATTGGTATGGTACCATCCTTAGAGAAGGTTCTAGTCTGTATGATATAGTCTTGTCTTCAGAGATGGTACTAGACTTGGTAGATTGGTATGGTACCATCCTTAGAGAAGGTTCTAGTCTGTATGGTATAGTCTTGTCTTCAGAGATGGTACTAGACCCGGGAGATTGGTATGGTACCATCCTTAGAGAAGATTCTAGTTTGTATGGTATAGTCTTGTCTTCAGAGATAGTACTAGACCCGGGAGATTGGTATGGTACCATCCTTAGAGAAGATTCTAGTTTGTATGGTATAGTCTTGTCTTCAGAGATAGTACTAGACCCGGGAGATTGGTATGGTACCATCCTTAGAGAAGATTCTAGTTTGTATGGTATAGTCTTGTCTTCAGAGATGGTACTAGACCCGGGAGATTGGTATGGTACCATCCTTAGAGAAGGTTCTAGTCTGTATGGTACAGTCCTGTCCCAAGGAGAGAGGGTTTTAGTTTGGTAATGGTCTCATTCTCAAAAACGACTTTAGTATCAAATTAAGAATCTAGTCTCAAAGCAGTGGTCTGGTGCACGGGAGTTGGGGGACTGATCCCAATTGCTTTCAGTTGAAGGTCTTGGTCTGAACGAAGCCTAGCCATGAGTGAAAGCTCTAGTTCCAAGAGATTGGTCTGGTCCTTGTCCTCAACAAACTCTTTGTTCCAAAAGGGCGTAGGCTTGAGTGAAGGTTCCAGTCCCAAGAGATTGGTCTGATCCCATCTGAACCTTGTCCTGGAACAAGATTACATTCCAAGGAAAAGGTCCTTATCTGGAGAATAGATACAAGTAACTAGAGAAGGTTCTCCTGTTCAGAAGAGCGCATTCCAGTCCCAATGGGACACTCTAGTCCCATGAACAAAGAAAGGAAGTTTATCTGATTCATCTTTTCAGGGTATGAATGGCGCCCCTCAAGTCCACGATATCAGCAAGATTAAACAATGATCTGCTTGTTTCGAATGAATGTAGCAATGTACCCCGATGAATCATTTAGGGGTCGTTTCTAAATTGATTTCTGCCTCCCTTGATGTAAACGCGGAAGCTTAACGCTCTCCCTCGATGAGAGTAATTAAAGTGATCCTCCTACGCCAGCAGAAACAAAAGATATGTAAAAATATGCGTGGAAAGTAGACGGACTTTCTTTTTCTGGCTTGAGAAAGAATTTTACCGCGATTTTGTCCGATCCTTTTGTCTTTACATCAAAGGTATTTCACATCACAGGGAATCTATTGAAAGAAGACAACAGGGAGCTGAAATTTCACCCAGATGGTGGCAACAGATCAACGTTCAACAATGCACCACCACATAGTTCTCACACTTCCAGGAGTGCGCCACCCGTTGGTTAAAATACTAATGGAAAGATGTGGAAGTAAATGACAAAAAATGGTCAAAATATTGCACAAGGAATAAAAAAAATTTCTGGCCGTGTGTCTCCTGCAGACAAATTCACGGGTGATCTGAGCCTGAGCTACAGCCAGCTCCTCTCAATCACTTTCACCTCGGAGACCCCGGAGCTGCTTCCCGACCGCGTCGCCGTGCTCCTCAACGGTTCCGGACTCACGCTCGGCGCCGAACTCGCGCCCGGACCTGCGGCGCGCGGCCAACCCGACCTGGCGCCAAGGAAAACCTTTGCTGTCAGGTACCAAACACAACAACGTGCGTTATATACCGCACCGGAGAGTCTTTCCCTTTATTATCTGTATTTTTTGAAACAATTGCTTTTCCGATTCCACGTGTTCTGGGCCTTGCCCGGAACATATCCGTGCTCAGAATGGGAATAGGGCCGCCACAGGCAAGAAGAAATTCACTCGCGGTTGGGGTGCACAGAAAGGGGGATGATACACATACGTATGATGGAAATCAAAAATGATTCTTGTCAAGAGATACGATATGTCGTCTTACGTGCGGGAAAGGATTAGGGCCAATGGAAAGAAAGAAAAGTTGGCAAAGTTACTTTTTTTCGGAGAATTCTGACGCTTCTCAGAATTCTCTCTTTAAACCATTCTTAAAATTCGGACCATTCCCATCGTCCGAAATACGAGAATAGTCCGGATTCTGACTGTAAAGTGAGAATTTAATCAGCGTTCTCATTTTAAATTTAAAAAAATTCTCAGATTTCTGAATTTAAAATGACAATTGCGATGAAGACAGAATTCTCACGTTAACTCCTGAATTCTAATAGCCTGATTGAATAGAATTCAGTGTGTAATCTGAGGATTAGGTCAGAATTCTCTTTTTAAAGAGAAATCTGAGAATAACGTCAGAATTGGCAGAAAAAAAATACAATTCTGCAACCTTCGTTTTTAAGAAAAGCGATTGAATATTAGAAAATACTTACATATTATTATGACATTTTTGAGCTTGACTTCCCCTTTAAGATGAGGCTTTTTCTTTTTGTCAATGCGGCTCTCATGCTTCTTCGCACTGAAGCCAAATAAAAAAAAAAACAAGTGATGCAACCCCGGCCCAAAAATGCGTCTTCAGCCTCAACGCTGTGTAAAATCTTCTAACGAGGGAGGGAAGAGGAATTTCTCCGGCGTGGCGAAAAGGGTCAAAGCGGCCTTTGGGATGGGGAATGAATTTGAAAATCTAGACCGGGGGTCATTGTGAGGGAAGACTCGGAAATGGAAAGGAGCGCCGTCCGTTTGGATGGACGCCGTGACTTCAGCCTGCCGGTGATAAGAAATTGTGTCGAGGAGACGCCGAAGGAACATGAGAGAGCAAGGAGGCGCAAAAGAAAATTCCATTAACCCGTTAGCTCTAACAGTGGACTGCTTCAAATGTATCATTCAGAAGAAAATTAAATAAATGAAGGCCTCTCCCCAATAAAAGACATAACGCAGACCAAATTTGCATTCTTACTCTGATTGGCTCTTGGCCGGAAAATGCAAGATAGAAGTTTTTTTTTTTAATTCCCTAATTAAAGACAATTGTTTGTCAATTCAACCTCAGCTGTACTTTGTTTCACTTGTAGTGTATGTGATAGATACAAATGTTAATGAAACCGTCTTCTATAGTTGTAGGGCGGCAGTTATGAATGAGAACCGACATCCGCCATTTGAGTGACATGATAATGCCATCCGGTGGACATGACTGCTGATTGCAGTCTCCTCCCGTGTATTAAACATGATGATGTACTATAGCCTAGCTTTAAACCCCTTAGCTGGCTTTGTTTTCGTGTTACACTTATATCAGTGTGTTATCTTTCAATTGCGTTGTAACCGTAGAACCACAGACATTGTGTTAACTTCAAGTGTCAGTACTAAAAAAAAAAAAACTGATGGACCGAAGATGACGGAAAGGAGGCTATCTTGCTAGCTCGAGGCTAGTTAGCTAGCTAATTAATATTGACGTGTGAATGCGTACCCACATTTGAGAACCCCAATTCTACCTATGGTAGGTTTTTATGAATTTCTCATGAGACTCCCACAAATGTGGCCCGTTCTCTCACTCTCACTGTAATGAGAAACCTACACTGCGCACACACACACACACACACACACACACACGGAGCTGGTATCAAGAGTTGCTGGTTAACAGGGCTGATTGCTTGTGCGAGGCAGTGGAGCGGTCCCGTTAAGAAGTTCTCTGCAGGTCTCATTAGACTCCTCACATCGTCTTCGCTTCGCTTCACACTTTTACACCCCCAACAATCCCCTCCCCCTTCCCCATGTCCGTCTTTTACGCTTGCAAAAAAAAAAAAAAAAATATGAGCAGGTTGCAAAAACTCACCCGGAATCTCATTGTAAGATTTCTTATTAACTAAATGAATTATGGAGCGTGTTTTGTTTTTTATTCACTATTTTTGTTTATTCATTAGGAAATGAAATGTGTGACTATATGTGAACTACAATATTTTTTCAAATGTATGAATTTACTCTGCTGTTTGAGTTTGTTTTTTTTTAATCGTGGAGCTAGATGTAGTTTATTTTTTAGTTTGTGGTTTTAGAGCAGTGCTTTGCAATTATATTTTGTCAAGACTCTCTAGGAAAGAGAAAATTTTTCGACCCCCCTCCCACTCAACGCGCTGACTATAAATAAGACCATTAAATATATAAAGTCTACAATGTTACCTAAACTCGTATCGTTTTTAACATGAACAAAGGAAAAATATAAATCAACTTTCAACAACTGTTCACTATTTTTTTAAAGTGTATTTAAAGGTTACAGCTTAATCTTAAGCTGAAAAAAATAACCAAGTGCATCCAAGTGTCTGAAACTAAAAAATAAAAAACATAATGAATCATAATTTATTGCAATTACACTTCACATGACATAGACATGGCATCGCCTCGTTTTTCTTCTCAAATTAAGAGCAAATTATTTGAAACATGAAGCAACTTCTTGACTCAAGCCCATTTGAATCATTGTATATATATATATATATATATATATATATATATATATATATATATATATATATATATATATATATATATATATATATGTATATATATATATATATATATGTTTAATTACGACTGCCATTATTGCTCTGTTACTGTTTTTTTTTGTTTTGTTTTATTGCCTACTTTATTATTTGCTCGATTATGGAACATGGTCTTGTGGAGGATTTCGTCCAGTCCTTTACATCAAAGGGAAAGCAGTGAAAGAAGACATTAAGGAGCTGAAATTTCAACCGGATAGTGTCATGATGTCAAAGACTGAAACATTTCCGCTTCCTTTCCTTCCAGGAAGGTGCGATTGCATGGCTAAAATACCGCGAGTCAAACGTGGAGGAATTTGTCCAAAAAACGGTCACGATTGTGCGCATAGGTTCATTCCCAATGAGCGGGGCGCTTGCAGTTTTGTATTCTCCAAATGTCCGCAGCTGTGTTGACGTTGGGGGTCCTTTGTCCAATGGGCATCCGGTCTTTTGCGGGCGGAGCCGGCTCCGTCTTAATGACAGGCGCACTCTGCTCGCCGCAGATTATGGCGGGACAATGGCGCTCCCGTCGGGGCGACTTTGTTCACTTTGGCCGCTTATCTTTGGCTGAGGCGCTCTGCGAACACAGTCCCCGCTTTGTAATTGCCTCTCTTTAATTAGAGGGGAGGCGCTCGCCGTCATATACACCAAGTACGCGCTCATTTGCATGGGTGCAAATGACACCATTTCGCACATTGTGCCACTTCATGCGTCTTTGCCTTGTCCTTTGACTTGATTTGGCCACCGATTTTAATACATCAGGCTTACTTGAAATGTTCAGATATTTGAGGATCAGTACCTGTATATATATATATATATATATATATATATATATATATATATATATATATATATATATATATATATATATATATATATATTCTAAATAACCTGTTTAAGATATATATATATTTACATATATATATATATATATATATATATATATATATATATATATATATATATATATATATATATTCTAAATAACCTTTTTAAGATATATATATATTTACATATGTATATATATATATATATATATATATATATATATATATATATATATGTATATATATATATATATTTACATATGTATATATATTTACATATGTATATATATTTACATATGTATATATATATATATATATATATATATATATATATATATATATTTATATATGTGTGTATATATATATATATATATATATATATATATATATATATATATATATATATATATATATATATATATACTGATCCCTATATTTTTTATCATAAAATAATATATAATATAATATTTTTTTTCCTATGACTGTTGATCTCTGTAGCCCCCCCTCCAAAAAAAAAGTTTTGTGTTGTTTTTTTTGTTTTTTTTTTAAATCGTTTAAACTTTACAATAATTGTAATTGTTCCAAAAGATTGGGTAGAAAAAAAGAAGTCTAAATTTCACTTTTTGGTCATATCGCTTAGTCCCGTCAAATAAAATCTGAATTTTCTGTATTTACATTTTCAATAACAACAAAAAAACAGAAACTTGATCTTTACCTCCCAGATATCGGTCACTGCGGGTATTTTCGGTAACATAAACCTCGCAATAAACAAGGGAACGCTGCTTACGTCCTTTCATTCACTCGAAAATGTAACAGTGTTGTCATGCGCACTGTACGGTTTCATTTTTCATTATGTGCCTTCTAACTCGTTACACTCCATATATGGAAATTTCCCAAACTAGACCTGCTTATTGAGACTGCGCCTTATAGTCCCCAAAATACGCTCTGAATAAAACTGTAATCCCTGGAACCAAACAAGGGCTCACTCTACTTGTTTTGACGTTTTTTTAAATCGTTTTTCCTATAGAGGGCGACGTTGTTTACCCGCGCATCCCAACCAATCATCGTCTCCTCTTATCTCCCGGCACTCGGCTCAAATCCTCGCGCCGCGGCGGATTAAATCGCGGCGCGATGATCTTTACACCGGCGGCGAGCTAGCCGCCGCTTAACCGGTTAACATATTTACCGAACCGGAATTTGAAGCGCCGTCAGTCAAGCGAGTCGCATTCATGTGTATTTGTCTAGGCGCTCAATGACTACAATTGTTTGGGATATGGTGGCAACGGATAAATGTCCCCCCCCAAAAATGTGTCTTTAATACTTCACTGCATTATGAAGAAAAAATGGTACAGGTTTTACTCATTTAAAGGAAGTAATTTAGAATATAATAGTGTAATATGCTACAAAAGGAAGCTCTGAAAAAAAATATTTGTGCATGTAGCACCCAATAAAAATAGTACTAGGTCTACTATTAAATGAATTCGGCCAAATAGGAGAGGCAAAAATGAAAATTTTACAGGGAAACTAAAAAAAAAAACATGTCAGTTTTTGGCCAGGAAGTAGCGCTTACCACGAGAAATCATTATTTCAAGTAGGACTTGCCCGTAGGTATGGATTGTTAAAAGCTTTCTTTTTCTTTGATGTTGTAGGCTCGTCACCTGTCCTATGACTGGGCTTCTCCCTTTCCCAAAAAATGTCTGATTCTCACTCATTTTACTTCTTGTGGTGAATTTTTTTCGCTCAAGTGTCCGAAACAGATTTCTTCAAAATAATATTTTTTATACAATAATACAATAATAATATCAATAATAATTGACTCCGAGAACTTGTCCAGCAATGACAAAAAAATGTAGTCCTGTTCTCACCTGACTGGCACGTCAATTTGTCAATCAGCTCAAGGGCACTCCTACAAGACATGTAATTGGCTCCCAGCACAACAGTTGAGGTCAGAAATAGTAATCCGCTCACGTTCGGAAATTGAAATCCACTCCTCATTGGTGCCCGCGTCTTGTAGCAGTGCCCCTTGAGCTGATCTATACATTGACTGGCCGGTCAAGTGAGAACAGTACCATTTTTACTCAGGGCAACCGCAGCTCACCGTTACCCCGACTACGTACGTGGAAACGAGAAGGAATAACAGTACGGTCACTGTATAAGGTTTGATCATTTAAGATTTCGGTAAATACGTGTACTGCATGCGTGCAGCAAAGCATAAATCATTTTCACTTTAAAAAAAATTGGTACCCACATACATGTGCATTAAAATTCCAGAGGGGGCGCTATTTCGCAGTTTTTCACTTATCGTGGTGAGGTTTTACTGTACATAAAATGGAAACAGTTAATTATTTCACGGCTCGTTACCGGTTGATCCACGGTCTCGTACCGGGCCTTGGACCCTATACGATGAATATTAAAGCTCAAAGGAAAATCTCAACTTTTTCAAGCGGCAAATGAAGGCGCGCCATCTCGCAGGCCTTCGCCGTCTTTTACTCGGTGTTATCTGTCTTCGGGAAAGGAGCTGACGCGGCACCCGCGGCGGCGGCAATAAAACACGGCGCCGCGGTACATGTCAGATGTGTCGCCGCGTGGCATTTACAGATCATCCCGCAGCCTACCGGGTAAAGCTCAAGCGTCAAGAGTCCCGAAGACGTCAGAGTCAGCACATTCGCATCCTCCGTCTCGGTGACAGGCGCATAATGTGTGTGTGGCGGGAAGCTTGTAATCATCCCCAAATGTGAAGATTACTGGCGCGGTGCGGCTAAAGCGTGATCAAAGAGACGCTCCGCATCTGCTGTTTAATCTGTCGGAAACTAAGAGGATGCGTTTTGGTGTCGCGGCAGGCTGGATGAAAGCCAGATGACGCCGAAGCTGTCCGCCTCGGAGTTTCGACGGATCCTGTGCCACGTGACGGCGCTGCGCGTCACCAACGCCGGCGGGCTCAATTGTAAGTTGACCCGTGGAGAGGATGGTGTCGCTTTGAGATGCGGGCGAATTTTTTTGCTCTGACTTGCGAGCAGCGTTTGGGGATCCAAGCTGCACGACGGGCGGGAGGTTTGACGAGTAAACAAAGAATTTATCATATGATATATGATATGATATACAGTATATGATATGATATAACATAATACAATATCATATATCATACAGTACAATATAACATGATAAATGATGTGATAGAATATAATATAATGCAGTGTAATATATAATATATTATGATATAATGCAGTATATTATATTATGATATAACATAAGACTATATCATATACAGTATTATACAGTATAATATAACATAATATAATAAATGATATGATATCATATATAATGCAGTATAATATATAATATAATATAATGCAGTATAAGATAATCCTATGATATAATATAATATAATGCAGTATAATCTAACATAATATAATATAATGTAATATAATACAGTATAATCTAACATAATATAATATAATGTAATATAATGCAGTATAATATATTATGATATATTATGATGCAGTATGATATAATATACCATAATATAATATAACATCATATCATATCATACATTATAATATAACATAATATGATATGATATATGATATAATATCATACAGTATAATATAACATAATATGATATGGTATATGATACAATATAATATAATACAGTATAATATGATAAATGATATGATATAATATAATATGATATAATACGGTATAATCTAACATAATATAATATAGTACAATGTGATATATAATATGATATAATATAATGCAGTATCATATAATATAATATAATATAATATAAGAGCATTAAGAGCATGGGTGGCCAAGTGAGGTTAAATAATTTCAGACCTTTGCATAAATAAATAGCAACTAACAAATAGTTTTGAAAAAGTTCATGATCTCCGTAATCGAACGATCCTTGCACGTTTTCTTTATCCTCTGTGAAGAGATTACCATTACTGCTGCCTCGTCAACTGTATTATTTTGTCTATATTCACGCACTTATAGATTATACAGGGGCAAAATAAAACACTTTGTTTATGCCCGTTAACCTATACTTGAATCCTGGAAAACAGTCTTTTTTTGTCGTTGCTCGACAGTTGAAAAAAAAAAAAAAAAAACGCTAAGCCTCCTTTTTTTCCGGGACATTTCCTCGCGGAGACGACGTTTCTGTCACATGCTCATCAATAATTGGAATGCGGCAGAAAGGAATTGAGCATAAAATGTTAAAAGCCGAGAACACGATGAGCTGTACCCGGTGCAAGAAAAAAAAAAAGAAAAAAAGAGGACGGTTATTCCCAAATGTTGCTCAGTCATTCCTGAAATGGCTCACGCACTTTCTTTTTTCACCGCCGAGAAGAGCTTGACAAAGAAAAAAATGTCTGACGTTCCCGTAAAAGCTCGTTCGAGAGAGCTATCCCCGTATTGCAATAAATATTAGCCATAAACTAGAGGTAGCATTTGCTCTTTCTGGCACTCTTGACCCTACCAACATGGCCGCCACATTTATCCATTCATTGCTTATGATGAGAAACTTGCCACTGCCAACATGGCTGACTTAGACAACGACTTTACATAATGACATAATGGAGTGAACTAATATGACTCTTAAAGGCATATTAAACTCAATTAGCCATTTTTTATCAATAAAAACGTTATATTTTGTCTATAACTCATTCAATCCTGAAGACATATTTTTATATATTTTTTTGTTTGTTTTGTTTTTAAAGAGTGCAAACATTCACTTCCAGGTAGTCGCATAGCTTTTGTTTGGCTAAATGAGGATCTAAAAATGGCTGCTAAAACAAAAACTAAGTAATAAACAGATAAGTTATAATCGCAGAAAATACTGTAAAAAAAAAAAAAAAAAACAACAGTGAAAATTTTGCTTTTTAGCCTTCGTGTCCTGTCCCAGCATGCAGATTTTTTTTTTTTTTTCCCCAACATTCCCCCATTAAAAAGCGTCTGACTCGACTGCGGGGAAAAGGTCGGCGGCGACCCGGCCGGTCATTTTTCCCTCATCATTTTTCATCGGATTTTCCTTTCCTCCCTCACATCGGAGAAGCGCACGGGCGTTCCCGCGACCGCCGTCCCGTTTCGCCGGAGACAGATGAAAACGGTCGTCGGCGTAATGAGGGCGACGTGAGCGGAGAAGGCGGAGCGTGACCGCTTCTAACGAGCGAGCGGGCCGACGCGCCGTCCGTTTTAATGAAAGCCGGCTCGGTAATGAGACGGGCCCTTCCCGGCCTGTCCTCCTCCTCGCCGCCGCCGCCGCCGCCGCCTTACCCTCACGCCCGCGCCTCGGGAATTTTAAATAGCGACGAGCCGGTCCGAAGTGCCCGCCCGATGAGTCGTTTTTAACGTCGAATTGTCATTCGTTCAAATCGCTTGAAATGTCAAGCGCGGTCGCCAGATTTCACGCTCATTAAAAGAACGACAGGTAGCTCGGTCATGCGGCGTTAGGAAAAAAAAAAAGTTAAAGAGAACAGAAAGGTGAAAGATGAGAGCAGCGGGCCTTGATCAAATTTGGACATCAAAGTTTTAGCCAAATGATGTCTGAGTGCGACTTACGAGGGGGCAAAAGTTGAAAAACTGTTGGCGCGCTTTGCTAGCGCGAGATACGGTGGCGTAGTGGTAATCATGTCCGCATTGAATTTCGGTGTTGCAAGGTTCAAATCCCAGCACTTGCCTTTCTGGGGAAAAAAAAATTAAAAATCTAGGTTGGATCCCACTTCCTAATCCTTGTAGTTTGGTGGTCAGTTTTTATGTGTCCTTGGAGCTAGCAACCAGTTCAGGCTGGATCCCACTTCTCTCACCAAGAGTCATCTCAAGTTCACTTAAAGCTCTAAATTGTCCGTAGGCGTGATGTGAGTATGCATAGTCATTCATCCAATCATATGCTGGTAACCGTTGTGGTGTATATCCCGCTTCTCTCACCGATAGTCATCTCAGGTTCACCGAAGCCTCTAAATTGTCCTTGGGGGTTTATGTAAATGGTCAATTTTCTGTG